>NW_010257010.1:0-10000 GCF_000690775.1 Eurypyga helias | reverse complement strand
CAATAACCCAGATTTTACTGAAAAATGAGAACTGTTACACCGCAGTATCCTTTCTTGCTCGAACTGGGGAATGCTCCTCTGAGGACACTTCTTACAGAAAGTGCAAAGATTAAGAAAGATTAGAGCAAACTCATGTTTAAATGCCATGTAACTCTTCATTAATTTTCTTTCTTATTGTATGATAATTGTTATCCATTCCATGCCCATCCATTCCGCTGTGCCTTTGAGACGCCATGACATGCTGGCCAAAGCAATTTCCAGAAGATGGACCCTTATAACATGCTTGAATCGTCCATCTGTGTAAGCTCTGTCTGAATGATTTAGGAATCAGAGTTCTCTCTTGTGTACATGGAATAAGGCTATTAGCGTCACAAAGTGGTAGGAACAAGAGGCAAAACTTGTAGAAGTTTTAGGACTCAAAATGTTTCTTCACACAATTAAGACTTAACAAAGACAAAAATTATAATTTTGTATTTATAAATCTTCTGTGTCTCCAAGTCCCGCCAAGACCTTAAAATTATTGTCAATTATGAAAACTTTGTAAAGTGATTTAAAGATGAAGAAAGTATAAATAAGCACCTTGCAAATGAATAAAAGTTCTAGAGCGAGGAAAGAAGTGTATCTTCACTGCAGCCAGACAACTTAATTTCTAAATTAAAAAAAAAAAAAAAAAAGAAGTTTACATTGCTTTGTCTGGACTTGTTATATATCAAATCTGTTCTAGGAACATCTTTCCCTTGCAGCCCTGAGTGTTGCAAAAGTTTCAGCTCCTGCCTTCTTTATATTTAATGGCAGTATCAATGGCTATGAACTTCATGCATACTGAGTGGCAGGTGGGCAGCTTGGAGAGTATACAATGCCTGAAGTTTTACCCTACCCTCTGTTCAGAGCTCTTTACTATATGAACATTGATTTTCCTGAAACATATGGACATATTCAGAATAATATTTGTAATTGTCTTTTTAGCATGGCTGAGATGACTGGCAAATATTATCCATTATTTACTGGTGATAGAGGTGGATTTGCAACTGACAAAGCAAAAGTGTGACTAAGTAATCATTATTCCTTTAGGAAAGCAAGTTGGAAGTGTGATCATACTTTATAGTGAGAGTATCATAATTAAGGTACAATTAGTTTGGGTTAGTGTGCGTTTATATTGTAGTCTTCTTGATACCTGCAGTTACTAATAATGACAATATGTAATAAAAATAGTGATATAAATGTAATTTAAGAAATATAGCGGGATTCTAACTGTGTATCTATAAAAGAGAAAAAAAGAAATAAGTATATGAAATAATGTTAATTATATGTCGATAAGGACCATCACAACAGAAACATATTACAATTTATAGTTAATCACACTACGGTGTTGTAACCCGTAATATTTCTAACCCTCAAATCCAAATTTTAACAACTAACACTTAACATGCCCTGAAAAAATAGTGGATCCAAATACATTTCATGTATTTGAAGATATTTCATGAATATTAGGTAAATTTGAGGCATTTATCTTTCAAAATAATCTTGGAACAGACGAATACTTTTCAAATCCAAGTTAGTATATAGAAGACAGTCCTATGTATTCACACACAGACAAAAAAATCTTTCCTTATTGGAGATTTAAATCTTTATTGTGAATTTATGAAGTAACACTATTCTGTCTGTATATATTGTGTGGATGAACATGAGTTTTTGGGAGATCTGCTGACTATACTTGATTAATAAAATAGTCTAATTCTCAACATCAACCAGTATTTATCCAAACTTATATAAGCATTCCAAATAGAATATTGTCCAAAAGATTGTCAAAATGCCACATAATATATTTAGAGACTAATCAAATATGACTAAAATGAAAAGTCTCGGAAAGGCTGAGCTGTATCTTGAGCCTGCTTTCACAACACACACATACTTGGGCATGAAAATGAGCAATTCAGCACAATCATTTCACAGAAGATGATCGAAGAATTTAGTTTGATTTCCAGAAAAAAGGGGAAAATGAAACATTTTAAAGCTTGAATAGTTGTGAAATGGAACAGTTTGTACTTTGGCTTTGTTTGATAATATCATAGGAAAATAAAAAATAATAAAAAATAATTATTGGTGTCTTCCTTGTCTTCCAAGCTCTTCTGGTACAACAGTAACAAATTGGGTAGTAATGTGTATTAGCAACACATTGGGTTCTAATGTGTAGCGTTGCTTCTCAAACAATCTCTTATCTCCTAGCTCCCTTAGTCAAAAACTGGAGTTAACATACTTACTCTTGCAACTGACACAAACAAGCAAAACAGAGGAAGTCCCAGTAATGTTCCTTTAATTTGAGATGCTGTCTTTCTTTAGTCTTACTACTGCTGTCAGTGAAGCAAGTGCAGCTTTGTTAATAACTCAACTGCTTAGGAAATATACCTCAACCCATCTTTAGAAAGACTAAGCATAGAAAGACCAGACTTCATGAAGTATTTGTCCATTGGCCTTCTTGTTGAGGCTGCCCCAGGAGGCTACCAGGTGCCGGTTAGAGCAATAGCTGCTTTAGAGTCCTTTCATGCTATACAGTGTGCATGATCTGCCTTAATGTGACACACAGACTTAGTTGTTGGCTGCTGGAAAGTTTAGAACCTCTGATGGAACAACGTTTTTCCTCTTTTTTCTTTTCCCTTTGAAATGGCTATCCTAACATGAGCCATCATAACAGATGTATCACACTCCAGTTTTTACCAGCTCACTTTATCTACAGACTATTTTATAAAAACCCTGTTAACAGTGACTTGAATTTCTCTGTATTACACAAGAATAAGTACTTTTTCATCAACATACAATTTTTTTTCTGTTTTCCGCTTTACTGATATTCATTGGGCTAACATGTATTTCTGTTTTCTTTGGACTGTAGGAAAAGATACAAAGAGAGCTAATGGTGATGTTTGTGTCTGCTCAGCTACACAAATATCACTTTATATACCCTACATGTATTCATAAATCTATAGTCAAGGAAATGGAAAACACTGCTTTTATTGAACAAATATCAGAGCTGCAAAGACTAGGTCAGATGTCAGGAAATGGTAAAATACAAATTAAGTGAAACCTTATCTCTGCTTTCTCTACTATGATCTTTCATTATTTCTGTAATTAAAAGACTTACATATCAGTACAGTATTGGTACAAATAGAGTATTAGTAGTTTGCAATGCAAAGTATAGATTTAATTGGGCATAATTCTGAGAATAACAGTCTTTACTATAGCCAAACTGGTTGCAAAGACATATGGAATGAATATTCTATCTAGTCTTCCATTTTTTATTTTTTTTTTAATGTGTAGAATACAGTTAATTAAGAGTTAATAGTTTCATAGTAGGTGATCATCTTAGTCCTCCAATGCATAGGTAATACATAAGCCACAGGAATAAATCCATAAAACATTGAATATTTATCCCTAAAAAATGAATCTTCCTTATGTATATGGATTAGAGTCCCTGTTCAAGCCGTGTCTGGCATGGAACACAGGAATGGATAAAGAGGTAGGTCTAAACCAATTTTCTCCTGACCCTGTGGCAGAGTTGGTTCAAATAAGACTGAAATATGAATCAAGTATCCCAAATAGCTGTTTGAATTTATCTAGGTAGGACTGACTTCCTAGTGTCCACTCCATTAGCCAAGGACTGCCACATTTTGGATTTCTGTTCTGATTCTTCCTGCACTACATAATTACTCAGAATAGTGGTTGAAGAAATACAATTTTTTACAATACTGAGTAAATCTCAGTGTCAATAAATGTAAAGTAATGTAGATGGATAACAATATTATTTTATTTATACCTGCATTCTGCCAGGCTCTTAATCAGCTATTGCCACTCTGGAAAGCAGCATATAAATCAGTCTCTAAAACTACAATCCCAACATTCATCAGCAGTTAAAAAGGCAAATGTAATTATTAGGTAAGAAAGTGAAAACAAAGAGATCATAATCATAACACCAAATAAATGCATTCTGCAGCCATGTCTTGAATATTTTATACAGCTCCAGTCATCCAGAACTAGAGAAGCTACAGAGGTGGGAGAAGTCCCATAATTCCTGTAAAATGAAAAACAAAATAGGATAGCGTAGGTAAAAGATGGCTAAATTGAAATGTGAGAATTTTATGATCCTGAAAGCCTTTAAGGTGATAAGTTATTCATTACTTCTGATAAGTACAAGATGTAGCCATTGTAGAGTTGCTAGTGAAATTAGCAGACACCAAAGTGGCGAAAGGTTTTTTACACCACATGTAATGAAACAGGGTGTCATGGTTTAACCGCAGCCAGCACCTAACACCACACAGCTGCTTTCTCACCTCCTCTCTCCCCCAGTAGGATAGAAAAGAGAGTTGGAGGAAAAAGCAGGAAAACTCATGAAATAAGGACAATGTAATAAAATAAATGAAATAAAATAATTATATTAATATTACTGCTAATAATATGTAATGAAAATACTACCACTGCTGCTAAGAATAATAATATGTAATAAAAGTAATAGAAAAACTACTCACTGCCCACCCAGCCCCCAAGCAATGAGAACCAGAGGGAGCAAACCAGAACCCTGGAGATCTGAGATCCTCCAGACCCCTGGCCCACCCCATACCCCACCCCACCCCAACTTAAATACTGAGCATGATAGCTTATGGAATGAAATATCTCTTTGGTCAATTTGGATCAGCTGTCTGGGCTGTGTAGAAAAGAAGCTGGGAACACAGGGGCTGTATGAGAAACTGAAAAAGGTGTTGACTTGCAATAAATATTGCTTGGCAGCAAATAAAAACATTAGTATGTTGTCAATATTCTTCTCAGCACAAATCCAAACCACCACCTCATACTAACTACTGTGAGGAAAATTAACTCTATCCCAACAAAAATCAGCACACAGGGGAATTTCTCATCACAGGACACCAAAAATACAAATGACTTCTGAAAGTGTAGTCACACTGCTAAAGGACAGGTCCACCTCAACTGCAAAGCCTGACAGTATAGATAGAGATTCCAGATCTAAAAAATCATCACTTAAGCAATTTTGGAAGTTGGAAGGTATGCCAGGGATATTGGATATATTGCCTTGTATTTTAAGATATTTAAGTATGTGCTACTGATCACTCTTTAAGAAAAACATGGGACAAAATAGTATCTTCAGTCTATGCAATTTGGATGCTCTTCATTCCCAATGTTAGCCTCAAGTGGGTATGCTTTGCTATATGATTAATCTACCCCTGAATTCTTTCAGACCGTTGCCCACAGTTTCTTAAACAATATGGGAATCAAATTTCTGTCATATAAGTAAACATTCTGGCCGTGACATACACAAATGTTAGTTCCTTTAAGACATATATTCTACTGAAATCAAAACTTCTTCCTATTGATGAAGACTAAACCACAGCTCTGAATCACCATCCTCACTTCTGTAATACCTTTATAATATCACTGTATAAAAACTGAATTAGTACAAGAGCAAGTCAGTCCCAGAGTTTCAAAATAACTGAAAGAAGTTATTCATGGCATGCATTTTCTTCATAGAATAATACATATCACAAATTAATGTAAGATCTGTAACTTAATTAGAGCAGCAATGACCAATGAATAGAACCTCTGAACTTTTTGCTTACCAGATTTGGAAAAGTATTCCTATTTATGTAAGCCTAATAGTTTAGAATTTAAATTTCTGTTGTATATAAGCAGGGACATAAATATAAGGCTATTATGCTCAGGTACTGAGTGACTTAACCAATCAGGTATCACATTGATGGTATAGGCAACAGATCTTTTTATTAACAATAAAATATTGAATATAGAACATAAACCATAGACTATAGATTGTAATATGTAATGTATGAATTTGAGAGTAGTTTTCTATGAATATACAGTATTCATACATAGAGAATTATGAACACGGGACTGGGGAGGTCCTGAGAGTTCACAGCTTTATGTGAACACAGCGAAAATTGTATGTCTGCTATTCCTTGCAGGCGTTTGCTTGCCAGTAGTGAGAAACCTCCAGAGATCTATTTTAATGCCTTATTAGTACTGAGTGTTTTCCAGGTGTCACACCTAACTCTACCTTGCCATAATTTATTTCCATTGCTCTGTGACTATCTATGAGCCACCAGGAGAACAGTTTATTTGATTCATCTCTATGTTTCAACATAATTGAACACCTATCATATCTCCCCTTGGTTTCCTTTCTCTAGACTGAACAGCCCTCACTCTTTCAGTATTGTTGTTGTCCACTGCCTCAAAAGAAAGTAAATATTAGGAGTTCAGAAGGGCAAAAAGCTTTGCCCAACTAGAGCAATGAGAAACCTATTCTTTACATTAAATCACAGAAACTGCTGTACTTGAGCTCTTCCTCTGCAACAGTCAGTTCTGGGAGGCAACAGAGCAGCTCTTTTCCCCAGGAGAAACTCAGCAGTTAGAGTAGAAAATGTAGCTAAATGGGACTCATTGCTAAAGGTCCCTACTGTTTTGATTAAAACACTGGGGGCTGACAGGCTTTTGTCTGTGATAAAGATCATACAGTTACTCTCATCTATGAGACTTCAGCCACTGGAAAGAGAAAAAAAAAAAAAAAGAAAAAAACCCAACACTCATTCCTGGGTGCTGCTTAGTCATGACTAACGAGAGAATAATACTCGCTGTACCTTGCTACATAGGCAAGCGCAGATGACCTCCTTTATTTCCACTCGACACCACCCAAACCACCCAGATTAGACTTGCCACTTAATACCTTTCCTCTGCACACTCACTTGAACCTACACAAAGAAAAGATCTCTATAAATCTCCTTATTTTATACAGTAGCCTGGTTCCCACAGGAGAGATAGAGCATTTCTATTCTAGGTGATCAAGAATATTTGGCTTTTACGAGTCAGTGCAAATGTTAGACTCGGACCACCTGATTTCCAACCCCCTCCAATGCCTCTGAGAGGTGACAATATAAAACACAGCTACTGGATTTTGGATTGGAGGTGAATATATATATATATATGCATTTGTATATACATATGGGTAGATATAAATACATATACACACGGCATATGCTGTATATATGTATGTATAACATACATGAGGAAGAGAAATGGGACTGTGTTGGATGTTATTTTCAGCTCATTCTTAGGGTCTCTGGAAGGAAGATAGACATTATTTTTCCTTGATTTTGGATGTCAGATGAGATTACAGAAGATTTGTTTTCCAAACTGCTTATGCTGGGGCAGTTTTGGGACATGAGGCAGGATTGCAGGTGCTATGTCAGACATGGAGGTGTCTAGTGAGTGTATGCACACCAAGTGTGCAGTACAGTCTTCCCATGTAACTTACTTCTGTCTTCAGAAAACAATCTTAGGAGTTCCTAGTAGAAGTTAATAGCTTCTTGGAAACAAAGTTTAATAAGTCAGTAAGAAACTATGGGACTGATGAAGGAAAAAGTTGGAGAAGAAGAGGGAATAGCATCTTTGATA
This sequence comes from Eurypyga helias, assembly GCF_000690775.1. Classification (NCBI taxonomy): domain Eukaryota; kingdom Metazoa; phylum Chordata; class Aves; order Eurypygiformes; family Eurypygidae; genus Eurypyga; species Eurypyga helias. Next base: position 2,533 of record NW_010257010.1, on the reverse strand, counting down.
TATCTTTGATATCATTAGGCCACATTTTTGCCTTTTGGGTATATTCCTCCTATATTCTGTTGCCAAAAGCCTAAATTACACCTATTTCTATATTTGTGGTCTTTATGTGGACCTGTGCAGGATGACACATTAAAGTAAAGAGGACATTTCCTAACTGAGAATTCATTCTGAGTACAAACCAGCTGCAAATGAAAGGGAAGCAGAAATACTCATGGGCTTTTTAAATCAGAAATCAGAGCAAACAGATCAGGAGAGTTTTGTTTGTTGTTTGTATTTTAGGAAAGTATTGGGTTTGATTTAGGAGGCTTTGGTCTAGGCCCATTATCTGAGCTGTAATTCTGGCAAGAATAGAAATTCCAAGGTATATCTCCTAGAACAGATTTTGAGGTGGAAATACTGTGAGAACATTCCTGCAGTTTGTCTTCCTATGCCTACCCTAACTGAAAGGTGGAGAATCATACTTTGGATAGTTTAGATAATGGCTGAATATATGGGAGATGATTTTGTAATCTCCTGTGGAAAGGAAAAAAGAAAAAAACAACATTTTCTCCTTGGTCTTTTTGTTTCTCTTTGTTTTCTCACCTTTGCACACAATAAGCATGCATTTTAATGCCAGTTTTTTGTAGATTTTTATCAGAAAACTCACCTTCAAGTATTTCGTCAGTAGTCCCCCAGTAGTAAAAATGGTCCTAATAACAAGGTCTAAATTCCACACAGGTGTGTGGATAGCTGATTAAATGTATTTTCATGCAAAGCCAAGTCTGGCTTTCTGCTTGTTCTTTGCCTTTTAGTTCTCGCTTTGTCAGAAAGTGAAATGATGATGAGGGCACACAACTATCTTCTTAATCAAGAGGGACAAACACTATGTGTCCCAAGCTCACAGCGTTCATGTAAGGACCATCTTGTCTCTGGAGTTCAAGACAGCTGTACTTGATGAGATCCTTACCACATTCACAAATGGCTAGGCATCTTGTGGGAAGATAAGGGAAATGGAGGGGAAATTTCATGAGTAGGGAGTACCCCCAGCAATAACAGAAGAGGCTCTTTCTTTCCTTATCTCTTCCTCTTTTCAGTGTGCTGTTTTGTGTGCAAAGTGCATACACTCATACTGGGAAAAAGTCAGGTCACAGAGATACCTAGAAAAATTTTGCTGAAATCTCTTTTGTCTGTTTCTGAAGTTTGGAAACTGCTTGGGATGTCTCGTGACCATGGGGAGTCATCATACTGCTACCTCTGTAAAACTGACTACAACACTGAGAAGTCATCAGTGGTGCATTCTGCACCACATGAGGCTGGGTCAGGCTCTATAAGGGCAGGGACTTTTCTGAGGACTAGCATTTGATGTTCACCAATATTACAACTTCTAACAGCTAGAATCAGGCTATGTACAATTTAGGAAAGTTCATCTTTGCTCTCATCTAATTATGAAACAAGTGGAATACATAAAATATATATATTCTCATGTGCAATTTCACAAATACCATTGCAAGTCACATCACAGTCAGTAGAGATTAATACCACTGCTTTCAATATAGTGGAGATTCATTTGCTTCCACAGACCCATATGTTGCACCAATAAGAAACTTGGCTGACTTTTGTTTTCCCTTTCCAACCATTTCCAATTATATCAGGTTAAATGATGCTGCTTGCATCTCTCTACAGAAAGATGTCACAACCAAGTATTTCTTACCGTTACAGCCAAACATTAAAAAAGAGAAGATAAAATTCTGACAAAGGTGATGTGGAAAAAAAATGGTAATGTTACAAAAGCAAATAATCAGAATTGGTAAATGCTGTAATTGAAGCTCCTTAACAGTGAAGTGATGAAATAAGCTACAGAGAGAAAGCACAAGAAGTTTAATTTTATGATAGTGACCTATCATCACTAGTTGACATGTGGAAGAAAACTGTTTTAGTTGAATAAAACATAATTTATGCTTGTTGCTTATTATGGAAAAGCAATAAAGGCACTGTGTTAATATGGTCTTACCAAGTTCATATTAACAAGAGGTTTAAATACTTATTTCTTTTAGATACCCTTGAAATAGTAATAAACAAAATGTAGAATGTGAAATGCTATTTGAATGTGTTTATGGGAGTTCTTTGAAAAATAAATTAATACAGAAAGAATAACAGATTGCTTAAAAATTTCCTGGTTGTTAAGTGCCAGATGCTATTTGTGTACTGATTTCTAGAGTTTAGTTATACACGCGTGGCATGAGATCATTTGAAAGTGTTGTAGCCATGGTAGAAACTATGCGTTTAGAGATTAACCTGTTAAATTTGATGACACATTTGCTACAGAATGAATACTGTCATTCATTTTGTGGTCAAAAAGAATGGAGGGATCTAGACACTCTCACCAAATACCTGTGTAGCTCTGGGAAATGTTGAACTCAGGAGCTCAAATGTCACTTCTCCCAACTGCAATTCCCATGTAATTCATTGCCCTTCTTATTGACTTAGGCCTTGTGCCCTAAAGTAGATGACATTTAGGAAAGAGCTTTTTTCCTCCCTCCATTTAAAAAAAAAA
>NW_010257009.1:0-16936 GCF_000690775.1 Eurypyga helias | reverse complement strand
TTTTCCTCAAGCACAGGTGGAACTTGCTGTGCACTAATAATAATAATTAAATAGCCCAGATCAGCCTGAGATTTCTGTATTCATAAGGAGTATGTACCTTGTTGTTACATGCAAGTAGCCTTTAACTGGAACCAGTAATACAATTGACAACATAATGTACAGCATAAAAGTAACTTATTGCAAATATCACTGAGTCCCATATTTTATGAATAAACCCAAACACGTTTTAAGTAAAGATTTTGTTTTACAGTGTTGTTTGGCCTTTAGAAGTGGCAGAGAGTTGATTTATCATTTAGTGTTCTCAGGTACTGATCAGTTAGAAATATATGTTTGAATTTAAAACTATGATATTTCTTTAACATTGAGACACATTAACAAATACTAAAAGGAGAATGCTTTAGGAAGACAGATATAGAAAAAAATAATCCATATATCAGTCTGTGGGCCACAATAATTTCTCAGATCTAAGAGGTGAACATGAGGAGAGAATTCACAAAAGTGTTCATTATTGACTGTTAGAAAAGATGTTGAGTGGTTCTTCACTTTTCCTGATTTCATCAGAACTATAATAACAAAATACATTGGTACAGTTATATTTCTTTGGATGCTTCAGATCACAAATTTAATGCAATGGTCCAGTTTGTGTTTTGTGTATTTCAGCAGGTCAAGGACAGACACACAGCTTAAAGGAGTTATCAGAAGTTAGGTGTTTTTTCAGTCTTGTTTTATTGAATTAAGTCTTTCTCTGATGTGAAGGATTACTATTCTCAAGCCATATAAAGTCATGAATCCTTCAAGTTTTTTCCCCAAAGTACCAAATTAGTTTTGAATTCTACATTGATTGACTTCAATGGAATTCCTTTTGTCATATGGTTTAAACTCAATCAGTATAAATTCAGATATAATTTTACAGGTTTTCAAGATTTTCTGTATGTGTTAAAAAAAAAAAAAAAACCACAAAACCCCCCAAAATACCCCCCATAAATAGAAAATAAATGGGAACATCCCAGTATCCATGGATGGTTGTTTGCATTCAAAATTTATTGCAAATCACATAAAATAGTATAATAAAGACCTTTTTCATCTAGGTGTATCTTTCAAAATCGATTGCTTCAGCAATCAACACTATCTGTTTCTGTTGCATGCTGCTTGGTCAGGTACTACTCTAATGGAGTTTGCACTGGAAGAACAGCTGAAGGTCAAATACTGGATTAGATAACATAAGCTAGGAAAAGAGCTCAGAAGAGCTGAAAAGAGACTTTTCTGTTGAATACAATGTTTTTAATTGTCTAACATGAAGTCAGTATAAATGCCAAGATAAACTGTAAGAAGTGACATTGTACAGGAATTTCTTCCGGTCATTGACAAGGAACAAGGCAATCTTGAATATTTAAATGTTTCTCATTTTAATCTAGGAATTTAGCTCTGCCTCCAGTGAGGGAGCATATTTTGAACCACCATGGCTGAAAGCTTGAAAGAGATAATGAAAAGCAGCTTTTATTATTTTAAAACACCTGTAAGCCCCATAAGCCATGCCAAGACCTATTGCACAATCCAAACAGTTGATGCTCAAGGGGTTAGTAAGATCCATACTGCCTTTGGAGAAATGATTGCAGTTAATAAGTACTCGGTTGCTGTTGCAGAGAATCCGGTCTTCAGGTGGTTGATGAGACCATTAGAGTTTTTATATCTGTTTCTTTTCCACTTATTTTGTTTTCAAGATATGGTGACACATGCACACATGAATATTTTTTAAAAGTGTGACTGTTTGTAAAAACAGGCAGCAAATCTTCACTCATTAGATATGTGAATACAGAAAAATACCATTAATCATTTTTCATCTTGGGGATACCAAGATTTATCCTATTTAAAAAACTCAAAACCTGTTTTGGATCGCCACCGTGAGAGCTTCAATAACAAGCCTGTAGCACCCATGCCATACCATACCACAAAATAACAGGTATTCTGGTATTCCTCAAAGATAGAAAAGTATCATGGATAAGCTCCTTTTTATGAAGACAGAATATATTTTGTTTTTCTTTTTAATTATAAAAAATATAAAATCTGTCTTTAAAAAATAAGAAGGGGTGGAGGGTGGGGGAGGGGGAAGGGCAGCTGCTTTAAAAGAACTTTATGCACATCCCTGCCCAACATTTGTTTTGTTTTTCTTTTTATTTTCCTCTTTTTTGTCTTCCTCTCCCACCCTCAAATGCCATAGAAAACTATTTCAAAAGTTTGCATCTTTCTGTTATTTACAACTCGAGCACTGCCTATAAAAATCAGTCACAGGTACACACATACCAATTCCTATCTGTATTAGCCTTCCCTGTATTACAGAGTTCCCTCTGCTGTTCAGTGGTGTCCCCTCCTCCTGCCTCTAAACTGTTCTTATTGCTCTGTCTTGGCTGTTCTACAGAGGTAATGATCATTGACATCTGGTGTTATTTATCTCCTCAAATTCATATTTTGTATTCAAATGCTGGAGCCAATTTTTACTGATCTTCCTGTGGTGACATCTTTCAAAGCGAAAGCAGGATAAGCAAATACTGCAATATTTACCTGCCCCATCCAGCTCCTGCAAATCCCACTTTGTGACCCCCAAATTAGGACACACATTAGCACTGAAGAGCAGAAATTGAATGAGCTTGTAGGAAGAAGAAGACAATCCAAGAGTAATGTTCATTCAGTTGAAATACTGCTGACCACTGATTATCAACTGTTGGCTGCAGGACTGGTGCCACAGCTAGGGTTTTGGCTAACTAGACCATGGGAGTCTCTTTGAGAAACCCAGTCTACTGGGGACTGATGGGGTACACCTCACTGAAAAGGGAAAGAACATTTCAGGCAAAGGCTTGCCAAGCATGTGAAGAGGGCTTTAAGCAAAAACTACTGGGGAAGGCGAACCTCAACCTACCCCACTCCTGCCAGTTGAAGGCCAGTGTCACCAACAGATGCCCAGATGCTGGAGAAAGATCACAAGTCAGCAAGAGAGCATCTGGGGATGGGACAAGGGAATTGCAGTTGCTCCAGCCAGCAAGCCAGCTCCATCAAAGGCCCATCTTAATTGCTTCTGCATGAAAGCATGGAGCATGGACAACAAACACAACCACACACAAACACAACCACCTCACCGGCATCACAGAAATGTGTTGGGACGGCTTCTATGGATGGAGTTTCAGAAGGATACAGGATCTTTAGGAAGGACGGGCAAGGGAGACATGGAGGGGTGGTTGCTCTTTACATCAAAGACCAGCTGGAGTCCATGGAACTCTACCTGGGGATGGATGAGGAGATGACAGAGAGTTTATGGGTTAGGATTACAGGGAGGGACGATACTGTAGTAGGATTTTGCTACAGGCCACCTGGCCAGGACAAGTGAGCGGATGAGGCCCTCCACAGGCAGATAGCAGCAGCCTCATGGTCACAAACCCTTGTCCTCATGGGGGATATCAACCACCCCCATATATGTTGGAGGTAGGGCACAAGCAAGCCAGGAGGTTCCTGGAATGCATCAATGACAAGATCCTTCTCCAAGTGACAGAGGAGATGATGAAGATGGATGCTGTACTGGACCTTATTCTCATGTAAAGCTCAAGGGCAGCCTTGGTTGCAGCAACCATGAAATGGTAAAGTTTGAGATCCTTAAAGAAGCAAGGAGGGTGCACAACAAGCTCGCTACCCTGGGCTTTGGGAGAACAGACTAGCCTCTGCAGGGAACTGATTGGCAGAGTTCTATGAGATGAAGCCTTGGAGGGAAGAGCTTTTTTTTTACTGGTATTCAAGGATCTTCTGCTCCAAGCTCAGTAGCTGTGAATCCCAGTGAAGAGAAAGTCAGCTAAAAGTGCCAGGAGGCCTGTATGGATAACAAGCAGCTCCTGGACAAACTGAGGTGCAAACAGGAAACCCACAGTGGAGGGAAGCAGGGACAGGTAAGCTGGGAGGATTACGGGGAAGTTGTCTGACAAGTCAGGGATCAGGTTAGGAAAGCCAAAGTCCTGATAGATTTAAAACTGGCCAGGGACACCAAGAGCTACAAGAAGGGCTTCTGTGGGTACATACTGGAGAAAAGGAAGACCAGGGAAAATGTGGGCCCTCTCCAGAAGGAAATGGGGTAGCTGGTTTCCCAGGATATAGAGAAGGCCAAGGTAATCAATGGGTTTTTTGCCTCAGTCTTCACTGTCAAGAGTGCAAGCCATATCCCCAGAGTGATGGAAGACAAGAACAGAGACTAGGATAACGGAGGGTCACCCATGGTCAGTGAGAATCAGGTTCGGGAACACCTGAGGAACCTGAAGGTGCACAGGTCCGTGGGACCTGATGAAATATATTCACGAGTCCTGAAAGAACTGGCAGATCAAGTTGCAAAAACTCCATCATATTTGAGAAGTCGTGGTGGTCTGGTGAAATTCCCACTGAATGGAAATGGGGAAACATAGCGCTCATCTTTAAAAAGGGAAAAAAGGACGATCCAAGCAACTAAAAGCTAGTGAGTATCACCTCTGAGCTTGGCAAGATCATGGAGCAGATCCTCCTGGAAAACATGCTAAGGCACATGGAGAATGAGGAGGTGATTGGTGACAGCCAGCATGGCTTCACCAAGGGCAGACTGTGTCTGATTCATATGGTGGCCTTCTACAATGGGGTCATGGCCTTGGTGGACAGAGGATGGGCAACCGATGTCATCTACCTGGACTTGTGCAAAGCCTTTGACAATTTCCCACATGACATCCTTGTCTCTGAATTGGAGAGACATGGATTTGATAGATGGACTTCTCAAAGAATAAGGAACTGGTTTGATGGTCACACTCAGAGATTGTGGTCAGTGGCTCAATATCTGAGTGGAGACCAGTGACGAGCAGCATACCTCAGGGATCAGTACTGCAACCAGTGCTGTTTAACATCTTTGTCAGCAACACGGATGGTGGGATTGAAGGCACCCTCAACAAGTTTTCCGATGACCCAAGCTGTGTGGTGTTGTCGACACGCTGGAGAGAAGGGATTCCATCCAGAGGAACCTGGACAGGCTGGAGAGGTGGGTCACTGCCAATTTCATGGAGTTCAGCAAGGCCAAGTGCAAGGTCCTGCACCTGGATTGGGGCAAACCCAAACAGGCCGGGTGGAGAATGGATTGAGAGCAGCCCTGAGGAGAAGGACTTGGGGGTACTGGTGGACAAAAAGCTGAACCTGAGGTGGCAGTGTGTGCTGGCAGCCCAGAAGGCCAACCGTATCACTGCCAGCAAGCCAACTGTATCCTGGGCTGTATCCAGAGAAGTGTGGCCAGCAGGTTGAGGGAGGGGATTCTGTCCCTGTAGTCTGCTCTAGTGAGACCCCATCTGGAGTGCTGCATCCAGCTGTGGGGCCCTCAACATAAGAAGGATATCAACTAGTTGGAGCAAGACAAGACGAGGTCACAAAGATGCTTCGAGGGCTGGATCACCGCTCCTATGAGGACAGGCTGAGAGAGTTGGGCTTGTTCAATTGCATTTGTGAGTAACCTGGTCTAGTGAAAGGTGTCCCTGATCATGGCAGGGGGGTTGGAGCTAGGTGATCTTTAAGGTCCCTTCCGACATAAACCATTTTATGATTGAGAGATTTAAAGCAATGGCAGCAACTTCTGTGGGTCTTCTAGGATCTTTAATGGTCTCCAGGTCCTGGAGCATGTGCCCAAATAGCTGTACAGTATTGGAAACTGCAGAAATCCTTTATGAGAAGATTTTGTTCATTTGCTTCTCAGATTGAAAATTTGAAGAAATAGATTGGACTTTTAGATTGTTTACTCTCAAAATTCATTAATCATGATATTTCTACATACTTACTACTAAACACGCGTATTGAGTTAATGCACCTGCATACCCATGAACACAGACGATGCAAAAAAAAGCTAAATGATCTACAGATAGGACTTGTGCACTAGTTATATATATCCCCTAAAAGCTTATTGTCTTAAAAGTCAAAACATAAATGGTATCTCTCAACAGTTTTAGTGGTTTAGATTTTTAAGTATTAAGTGATTCAATACATTTGTGAAAAATTGTCCTGACTGCTAGTTTTGTTTCCCCATGAGATTGAGAAAGACAGGTCAGGAGCTTCCTGAGTACTCATGGAGACGGACATATTAATCTTGACTTTGTCTGTTGATTATGTTTAATGCGAAAAGAAGTAATAGCTGGAGGTGCCACAAAACCTACAGATTTTTTGTCTGTTTCTTTAAACAAATCCTAGTAGTTGCTACTCTTCTTTATGCAGAAATAACTGATTTGTTGCCAGCCAGGATTAACATGTAACACTCAGTTTGGAAACACAAAATTGTTTCTAAACTCCTCAGAGAGCTCATCAGCTTTTAGGTGCCAAGCAACTCTAGATGACCTTGTAACACTGATAGTGTGAAAACTCATGGTGAAATAGGCATGGCCAAAGAAAAACATTCCAAACAACTGGCCTATCTGCTGGTCTGGAGCTACTGCTCCAGAGAATCTGCCTTTTTTCATTTTCTGAATGACAGTACATCTTACACCTGCATTGGCTACATATATTCTAGTTTCAAAAGCTGGCTATATAAAAAACAATAATACATTTTTAGCATCAATTTACAAATAATATGGATATTCAGAACCAGAAAACAGTGAGAACTCTGAAGCTGGTAATATTATTTGAAAACCAAGACTTTAGTATCTCTTCTAAGTATTGCCACTTTAAAACCGTTTTTTTTTTTTCATTACTGTAAGCTTTTATCTGGTATTGTGATAGATTTTTAAATCTGCTTTCATTTTGCTACCAGAAAACTGAAGACTTTCCTTAGGCTGGTAGGAATAAAAGTTACCTCTGCCTTTATTCATCAAGTTCAACAGATGAATTATACATAAATAAGCAGAGCCCCTACTCAGTAAAATTTGAAACTAAGACATTTTTGAGCTAATTCTCTAAATACCTAAGAATTTCCTAAAACAGATGGAGTTGTGTTGTATCCTTTCAGCTACATTTTCCAGTATGTCATACTATGCTTCCCTATGACTTTTGATGTATGCAGGAGCTTCATTAGAATATATATATCATCCTACTTAGTAGGATTATTAGTGTAATTAGCATTGCTTGTGTGCTGTTTTTGCTATCTCTAAGGACTTTTGTCTGAACAGAAGTCTGGTAATTTGTTTCTCATTGTGAGGTGTGCTGACACCAGATGAACTTACACAAAGTTCTTAATCCTCACTACAGGGGAAATTTCTCAATACAAGCTTTTGATTATTACTTAATATTTCTGGAAGTGGACATTCTCTTCCTAGTCAGTTGGAGAAAATCCAGTAGGATCAGCTTATAAAATTACAAAAAAATAATTCCCAGAGACTGCCAATTGCTTCATTAAGTTGGCACTGAAGTTAATTTAGTGCTAAGTTCTCACTGAGGACTTCTGCACTCCGGATTACAAAGCACAGCACTGACCTTGACTGCTGGTCTGGGAAACAATATTAATTTAATAGAACGTTAGAGCAAGGAGTAAGAATATGTCTAGACATTAGTTACTTTGTCCTATACTATAAATAACAATGTGTATTAAACAAAAAAAAATTTAATCTTGCAAGTTAAAGATATGTTTTTCCATTAAAAAGATCAGTAACTGAAACAGTATTCGATTACTTGCACACTAACCTGAGCCACAGACATGTCCTATTAATTTTTCCTTTCATTTGTGCAAGTCTGTACTTATGAACTGCCTGATTATTATTTTAATGATTGCTGAGAAGACCCCAGAATTTATACTTTATGTCCATATTCAATGAAAAATTTAATCTGAGGAATACTGTGAGGAATTTGAAAATAAAAACTGATTCTAAGCAAAACAAAGCAAAGCAGAAAGTTATTTCAGCCTAAATGATTAGGGACATCGTGCTACAACATAGTGCAATGTGAATGAGTCATGAATGGTTAAGTGACAGCCCATAAAGAATCTAGAATCATGCAATAACTTAGGTTCAGAGGGTCTTAAGATTGTCCTGTGGTCAAATGCTCTGCTCAGAGCAGGAGCAGCTTCAATCAAGTTGTTCTGGGCCTCACACATTTGCATTTTGAATACCTGCGAGGATAGAGACCTATTTATTTGATTTTACAAAGATAGAAACAGAATTTATTTTATTTAAGTAGGAGTGTCTGTGTGTAAATCTTTATCATCCAGAAATACATATTTGTGAAATGGTCAAAGAAGTCTTTTATGTGAGTTGCATGAAATTTAAAAAGCACCAGCAGGTTTTACAATATTTTTCACTTTCTTTCAGAATTTACAATGAGTACATCAGATTCCTTTTTTTTTCCTGAAAAAATGTCTTTTTTTTTTCTGAAAAGAGACTAATTTCTGAAAAAAGAGGTTCATTCCATTTCTTTTACTGTGCAGTTAAAAAAATTAAAAATAACAGTGGCTGATATTGTGAACATCAACGTTTGTACAGAATTCTTTTTCTTTACAAATTTCGTAAAGGGATTATTCAAGACAATTACATATTTTAGTGACGTGGTTAAATTAATTAAGCACTTGCACATAATTAACTGTATGTAACATTTGACTAATTTGACTACATTTTTAAAAAAATGGAGGAAGTCACAACAAAAATGTCATGAACACTTATAACTGATGACAATGCAGAAGAATAATCTTCGTTCCTCATCTTGCCCCCACACAGTGAGGCTCTTGCAGAGTCTACATAAGCTGCCCCATTTTATCCTGGTGTCTTTTAAATCAACTTTTGCAAACTTCTCACCATGATGAGCTTGTCTTTTTCAATGTTGATATGGTGTTGGTTTTATGGATTACACTGCTGAAGATTCTAAACCACCAGGGCAGCATCCTTAATTTATTGTTCAACTGTAGTTTACCACCAGTATCTTTGATAAAATTATTACTGTCTTTCAGAAGTTTTTAAAAAATGCAAATATATAAAGATAATTTGAATAAATGGTGTTCTTGAAAGGTGACAAACAGAAACAAGGGAATACTGTCATCCCATGTACAGCCTTGCTTGGTAGAAACTGTCAGATTAAGACCATCTATTCAGGCCCCAAACCACATGCTGATCTTGAAGAGATGATATTTTTTTGCAGGGGATATACTAGATCATTGTCCCTGGCTACCTGAGTTTTTGCTTAGGAGTTATAAACCCGGTAGAAATATTATAGAGCAGTGGGATATTTCATGTGCAGAATACTCTTTCCAAAAGTGCGAAAAACTTCAGAATTTGTCAACAACTGTTCCATAAAGGAAACTTCAATTAAATTGGCAGAAATGGTCACTTCTGGATATTTCAATTATTCTAATTGTGTTATGAAAATTCTAATTTTTCATTGAAATCTTTAAATATTTTATTTATCTCTCAGAACTGTTCTCCACAATGAAGTCTTTTAGCTATGACTTACAGTTTAATAAAACAATAACTTAAGCATATTTTTTTTTTCATCCATTTCTCTCCAAGTAAAATAAACACCTATATACATTTATCTATGGAAGCTTCTTGAGGGTTTTTGATATTTTTAAGTTCCTTTGTACTTCTATATCTTTCAATATATTTTAGCTTGTCAGAAAGGTAACATATCAATAGATCTACTTGTTTTAGTGAGAATGTTTATACTGTAAACAAAAAATTGAATTTTATCTAACACATTTAGTTTGACAAAAAAAAAAGTGCTAGTTTTTAACACACATGATATCAAGTACATCTTAATAATTTCATCGGAATTCAACCATGATAATTTTTATTCTAGCACCCTGATTGTTACATTCAGATGGCAATTATAAAAGAGTTTGAATCTGATGACCTTTCTTGTAAAGTCATATATTATAATAAAATTGTTTTTAGTGAAATAATGGTTTGATGCTTCATTTTACATCAAAGAATAATAGATGTACTTTTGTTACTCTTTTACTTTAAGCTTTGGAGACATGATTTAAAACTGATTAATACCTGAACATATGTGTTAAAAATAGCTGCACCAGACTATCCTTTAATCAGTATGCTTTAGAATCACTCTCTTATTAGTTCTTCTGTCATTTGAAATAGAAGCTGATAATCAAAATTTTAATCTACACTTTCTCATCATAATCCTGTTGTATTTAAAATGGTAAAAATTTATTTGTTAGCCTGATTTTTTTACATATTGCTTGCATTTTTAGTTTTAGTAAGAAATAAAGGAAAGACTTTCAAATGTCTGTTGTAAAGCAAAGTCCCATCTCCTTGTTTGTATGCTTTTCTCATAAATCCTACTAAACAGATGTATATGCTCATTGTCAGCTGTATTTGTCACTGTACAAGCTGTCTCTTGCCAGTTTTTCAGCATGTTGTTAGACATGATTTATTTTGTGCTGTCAGTCCCGTAGTTTTTTTACAAAGAAGCAAATCTGACTACCATTCCTGAATGAAGAGTCATCCAAATAGTAGTCAGAAGAGCATAGAACTTATCTGATCTTCTGTAACTTGATGTTTACTCAGTCTCACAGTTTTCCATTGTTGGGCATTTTACATGGAAAAAAATTTAGAAAAGGACATATTACTGTACTCGCTTCTCATGGGAAAAATAATCACACATTTATACAAATATCTGCATGTGCTGTGTACTTCTAAATAAAAGACTCTGTTTTTTCTTGTACTTTTTAATGTCGTTTATTATACTGAAAGTTAATCTCCTTAGGCTATCAGAGTGCTGAGTTATTGGCCAATTATCTCATCATAAAACTGTTCACAAGAGATAATACATGGACAGTGTATAAATCTTAAGATTGTATTCACTGTCACTTCATAAATCCAGATCAGGCAAAATTAATCATCATAATCTAGTTGCCCATTAACACATCTACAGTGGAAAGATACGTTCCTTTCACACATGCACATTTGCACATCTCTGACAAACTGACATAACTCAGCCATATAGGCAGTGATTAATACTAGACCACTGACTTACGACAAGAAGAAAATGTGGTAAATATATTAAAAAAAGATCTATTTACTGAAAAAAACCTCCAGTCACTATTTCAAGAATTTATCAGCTGTGGCTAAAGATACATGATGCTGTACAAGGTCCATTTTCTCTTCAATATTTTACAGTACTCTGTATTCACCAAAGCCAATGCACTCCAAATAATTCCAAATAATGCTTATAACTTTGTAGTGTAAAATAACTATGCTCTGCAGTACACATTACCTTATCAAAGAGAATCAATAGACATTAAAACTTATAAGTTGTTAACATTATCCTTTCCAACTGTACATTGTAAACTTCCTTTGTGTGTGACAGATTCTACCGCCGTTGTCAGAAACATACAGGTCTCAAGGTGAAAGCAGCAATAAGCAGTGCATATGTCACTTTGACACTTTCAAGTGTTCCTGATTATTTTGCAGAGAAGTTTCTGTCTTAAAAAAAATCTACTAATGTTGATTTATCAAATTAATTCTACATTGATGGATGCTATTTTCTCCCTTACTTCTTCAGCATGCTCACAAGGACATTTTGAACCTGAACACTCACGCTTCCTTCTGAATGTACTCAGATGCATCTCAGTTTACTAGTCTTCTGATAAAAAGGAAAAGATAAATGGCAGTGATTTGACACACTGTCATATGTTCTTACTACTTTATTTTATTTATTCATGTCATAGAGCCTAACTGTTTGGACAACACAGCTATCTTCAAAGCTGAGTGCTGTTAATGTACCCCAAAAAAATGAGTAGAAACCTGAGATGAAGTTTCACCTAGATATTCTCATATATCTTGTACAGCTGGTGTTGCTGTCCATGGAGAAGTTATCCTGAAATTTTCCACATACAATGACTTATCTTTGTCTGTTCAGAACCCTAATAACCATTAATCATTCAGAGTAAAACACTGCTGCATGAATTCAGTTACTTTGGAGATCGTGGATTTGAGCAATGTACGTCCTTTACTTCAGGAAAGCAACATTTTCTATTTCTATTTAAAAAACCCACCAAAATTTCACCTAACTTTTAGCCTTTGAAAAAATCAGTTTTTGCATGTTTGGCAGATATTCAACACAGCTTGGTTGGTACATTTGTCAGAGCTCTACCTCCTCAACCGGAACTGTGAGGCATAAGAGCCTACCTCTCACCTTCCAGGTCTGCACTAGCGCCTATGATCAGTCTCGATCCACACACTTCTGAAATATTAACAGCATGAGCATAGCAGAATGTAAATTTCCAGATATTATTTTTCTTATATATAGTCTCTAAGTACAATGATTGGCAAGAGCAGGATTCATATGAAAGAGTCAAGTCAGTAAAAACAAGTTGCACTGGCATATGCCTGAACTAGCCATTACAAACCTATGAAGGGAAGTTTAATTTAAAATAAGTTCATCTCTTGGATTTAAGCATCACCTTTGTGATATTACCACTCTGAGTTGGGAGGCACAACCTGACACCATTGCCTTCTGTTATGAGTCACAGCTAGCCCTTCCTCAAAACAAACGCAGAAGAGATAATGGCCATGACTCTTTCTTCTTTATATACCAAGGTTCGCAGAACAGAGCATTTATTCTGTTCCTAGAAAATCTGGGTGTAATTTTGCCGAAAAGGAACTGAGTACATGGTTGTCAGACCTTATAAGGAGGACACATATGTCCTTTATGTTGAAACTGTTTCATCATAAAACAAATAAAATATTTATTTGGACAGAGGAGGAAAAAGGATCCATTCTATAGATTATTCATTAGATTCAATAGCTTGGTGATGTTCTATGCTCCAAAGAATACTTAGTTATTCTATTATTAAATACTATGATATATTCTTGTGTGCTAATTTATCGTCTCTCTTAGAGATATCCCGAAAACCTTCAAGTCAGTGGGCTTGAGACTATTGACTTGAAAGGAGTCAAGATTCTGTGGAAAATGTTCACCGGCAGAAAATTGGTTGCACATCCTGTTTCTGACAACTTGTCACTGAAATCTATTCTCATTGTGCAGTTGAAAATTACATCAACTGGTGTTGTGGAACTATTTTTCTTATATGAGCCCAAGAAGGCTTCATCCTTATCATCCCAAGGAAGATAAGTCATTGAAAATGAATTTTCAAAGGGACAAATTAGGTGAACAAATAGCACAGCAATGAAGTCCCTGTTAAAGCAGTCATAAATTAGTCTTATTCCTTAACCAAGGTGCCTTCTTTCAAGAATCCCTGGTCTCTGCAGAAAACAAACCAAAACTTTCATCCTTTTTAATTTGTTTTGAATATTTTGGATACTGAAGACTGTGTTACTTTCCTGCATACAAAACAAAGTAACTTGATATATTTAAAAGATCCTGTCACATCTGATACTGTTCTAACTTTAAAAGCTTCCAGAGATTTTTTTTGAAGTTTTATGAAGCTCACTAAAAAGATTGCTAGCAACAAGCTAATGAGCTTCATTCATGTAATCCTAGGAAATGAAAAGAAAACAAAAATGAACGTCAAGTACAGTATCCAACTGCATGTATGCAATCTCAATGTATTTGGCAAAATTAAAGAAAAAAATATGCATGACCAAAGTGACTCGATAGCAAGACTGTGGTAAATGCAAGAGAAATGGCCTTTTTGGTATGCAGAGAAAAGGAAGCCTACAGATGATTGACTAGAGATTGCATCTTGGCAGGGTACACAGCTTGCTGCACTGACAAGAAGTTTTCTGATGTGTGTCTACTTTATTTTGTAAATTGTTACAGGAGGAAGAAGGAAAAAAAAGCTGAAGCTGCATTTTTCCAGGTATAATGATGAGTTTCTGAAGACATAAAAATGTGAAAGATTATTAAGCTTTCACTGAAATCAGTTGTATAACTTGTGCTCACTGGATACTTTTCTTTCCCTTTGGAGAAACAGGGTCAGATATTACCCTAGTTTGACTATGCATCTTTGTCTTCATGTTGGGGAAATTACGTTGACCTAACCTGTTGAATATCTGACCTAGAGTGCATACATATCACCATATGTTTTAACAAATAAGCACCTGTTAAGTCTGGTGTTTCCAATCTCTGTTGGGGTTTTTTGCGTTTTGGTTTGGGTTTTCTTTTTTTTTTTTTTTAATCTTCTCCATATTCACTCCTGTTTTCTGGCAGCAGATTTCAGTCTCGAATCAATAGTGTTGTTGATCTGACAGGCCACACTTTAAAGCAGTGTATTCCTGTGATTCACTGTTGTAAAATTCAGAGTTGTCTTCCACTGTAAAACTCCACTTCTACAATGGTCTTGGTAGGACAAAGATTTTCAAAGGATGAGAAAAATAATAGTGCCTTAGGATTTTTCTTCTCCTATGTTTACATATTTTAATAAATGAAGTTTCTGCAAAATAATGCTACTTCTTCCCCAAAACGTAAATGAGACTATGAAGAAAACAGGAACCATTCACCAGAATGTATAACAGTGCTTTCACATATATTCATGGGTAATATACTTCACTTTACCAGAGATAACACACAACCATCACTTAATAGAGACAGTGAAACATTCCATGTTGTGCATTCCAAAGACTGCTGTATAAAGAACAAGGTAAAAGGTGAGATTCTGTACAAAAGCCTATTTGCTTTCTTCTAAGAAAGCTATTAGAAGGAAAAAAAAAAAGTTTTCAGGACAAGATTGCACTGTTTACAGGATGAAAAAGTAAAAAAGGATGGACAAAACAGATTCATATGAGTCTGAATCTAAACACTGACACTAAAAATCTCTTAAGCTTGCTGCCAAAGTTAAGAAATGTGGCTTTTTTTTGATAACAAAGGAAAAAAAAAATTAACCAAAGGACAACTGTTTACAAAGACTGGACTAAAGCTAAATAATGTCTCTGTTCCCAAGACAGTCCCAAGTAGAAATAGTGATTAAATAGGTGCACAGATATGCCTGCTACAAGATGCCTCGTGTGGCAACCTCTGGCAACTGACCTCATGGGAAAGGACATTTGAAATGAAGTACGATTTAAACCAGTTTCTTTGTAATGTCAGTCCAAAATGTGCAGGGAGTAGGTAATACGGTATGAAAATCATGGAAGTAGCCACACATGAGGCTGTGGAACCAGGCTGTGGTCTATACCTTGCACTGTTAATTTACTGAAAGGAACCAGTGAAGACAGGGATGTTAGCTGCTGGCATTTTGTTTGAAGAAAAAGAGAGATTTGGAATACTTGCACTGACGGCAAGGTTACTGGGGTATTGCATATGTACAAGAATGATAGAAAACCAGAGATGCATCTGTGATATAGGAAGCTGGCAGTTACCACCTTACAAGTGTATTGTTTTATGTATCTTTGATGGGAAGTCTGTTGTCTTTCTGCAAAGCTTAATTCAGCATCCTCTGAGGACATTGCCACACCCTGTAGAGGAATGGGTGATGCCTTCTGAAAATGTTAGCTGGAGATTGATTTTGGTTTTTTGTTTTTCAGATTTTTTTTTTTTTTAATTCACTTCAAAACTCCTGCTGCTGCTAATAGATTGCTATTAATATCACCTTTAGTTATGCCGAAGCTCTCCCATTTGATTGTGATACTACAGTCACAATAGTATAAATTTTGAGCAGGGAACAATTGCCAAATTTCTCTTGCACACCTCCAACTTATAGTCTGGGAGAAACAAAGTGAAAACACAAAATGCCTTGATGCTGTGCAGGCAGGGTTCAACAACAGCTAAAACACTGGTGAGTTACTGACACTGGCTTGGTCAAAAATCTAAAGCACAGCACCATATGGGATACTATGAGGAAAATTAACTCCTTCCCAGCAAGACCAAGGAAAAAGATGTGTAAGCTTCCAATAAAAATGACCAGTGTTGAAAATTAATTCTCCAAGTAATTATGACAAGCAACAAATAATAATAATAATAATAAACCCCCCACACCCTAAAAACCGCAAATAAACCCCAAAACCAAATATCTTTCCAGGAGAATCAGCCTATATAGGTTGAAACAAAGTCCTGTGAAGTTTGGTCTGCTTCCTCCTTCCTCTTGTCTTCTTTGGAGGCTAGATATCTTTCACTTTTAATTTAATTGTTCAGAACATAACAGCATGATAAAAGTTTTTTTTATGGAAATTTCTCACAGCAACACAATCAATCATATTTCCAACTCATTCACCGTCTCGAGGCCCTGAGCCTCAAAGACTTCTTTTCTATGGAGCTTACTTGTTAATTTAGCACTGATCAAAGGCTAAAACATTTATCATGCTTATTAGTGAATAAACCTAGCAGCAGGTATCCCAAGTGAGGAAGCAAATCCTCATTTCCTGCAAGAATGAATTGGAAATTATCCAAAGTGCTTGCAAACTTTTTTCAGGAGTGACGAATTGTCAAAAATAAAGCAGCTGCTAGATGTGGCAGCTCTAGGGTTAGGAGGAATTAAAAAAAAAAAAAAGCATCTTGCAAAGGTGTCTTCAGACTGCCCCATGGGGGTATTCTACAGTTTCATTTACTGTAATTGCCTCTGAAATCCTGTATCAGCTGACCTTAGAACCAAGTTACAAAGTAACTGTATAAACTACGGTGGTTATTAACGCTCAGATAAATGGGAAATTCTTCACACTTGCTCCTCTAGAGTCCCCATTTTTTTCAATTCCTAAAAATGCAGGTTGACCTGTAGGAGAGGCTTCTCTAAAGCATCATCTGTACAAATCTATTCCAATTTGACCTCAGGAGAAGTAGTAAGTCTTGGTGCATATGGACCTGTCCTTTCTAATACATAAGAGGGGGAAAAAAGGACTTTATTTTGCTCTGGTTCACAACTGAAGGTTTGGACCCTGTTGCAATTAGGGTAACCTGGCCATAGAATTTTCTTGGGGAACTGTGATTTTGATAAACCTGCAGACCTAAATCTCAAAAATAAGTAAAGACTTGCCCTATCTGATGAAGGCAATCCCACCAACAGTTTTTGATTTGTCCCACTTGTTACTTACCCAAAGCTGCTATTCCTGGCATAGAAAAAAGAGGAAAATCTACGATC
>NW_010257008.1:143955-238533 GCF_000690775.1 Eurypyga helias | reverse complement strand
GTCCTTTTCCTCAGAGCTGCTAATTGACTAATAATGCTAAAATAAATTTTAATATTTCAAGTCAAACTCTGAAAGATAAATAATAGTAGAATTAAGAGTTGTGTTAAAACTCTATTTAGCATTTATATGTGGCAATTCCTTTCAACTGCCTGTTCACAGTCTATTTTTTCCATAAGGCATTTCAGTCATTCAGCATGGAAGGAACACTGATCACTGGACAGGTAGTTATTATTTCTTAGGTATATCCTTTCTTTCTAGATCTTATTGCAAATTAAGAGTTTCACAAACATTAATTAATTAATCTTCATAATGTCTTTGTGAGAATATGTATAATCTACATTTGACAAAAACCAGGCTCCAAGTCTTTATTAAATTGGCTATGAGATAGGAGTTGAAATACTTAGGTGGATTTGCCCTTAGAGACTCATAACATGGGAACATGGGCAATAAAGTGGGACAATATTAGTCAGTGTCAGAAGATAGGAAACCTCACCTATCAAACAGCTTCAAAACCACTCACCTCTCTCATGCATGCCCACTGCACTAGATACTCATACTGAGCTTCTCCTTTCTATGGCAGACCATGTCTCATACACTGCCAGTTAGGTAGTGTGAGAGTTTAGGCCTTGCTAGTGGAGGAAGCCAGGAAGACGTGCTGAAGCTATTTCTGTTCAACTTCCTTAGCTAACACCATTCATGGCTTGTGTAGCCATTATGTCTACTTCGGTATTTGGCAGAGGAAAGAGAATTTACAGACATCACAGTTGCAGCTTGCTTTACCATGACTCTGTAAGACAGCCTGAGCCAGCAGAGAGGACAGAGAAACAAACATGCATATTCCAAAAAAAGACAGAAAGAATTCAAGAACTCAAAAAAATATTTAGAAAAAATTCAGAAGAGAAGGAAATTTCATTTACATAGAGATAACTATTGTCTTGTAGCAAGCAAGATCAACTTCAAGAGCCATTGTATCTAAGAAGCAAGAGAGACCTCGCCTTTTCTTTTTTTTTTTTTTTTCTTTTCCTTTTTTATTGGAGAATGCCTTACGGGTTCTTGGAAATCAAAGAGAGAGATGATTCTTACAGTGCATTCCATGCTGCAGTTTAGCTTTATTGACTTCTACTTTTGCTCACGCTTAATGAATAATAACTTAAGTCAGGGTAAGGAGGTACTCATGCTGAAAGTAATTCTAAAGGAAAGATGTAAAATATTAAGCAGCATGTTTATGAGAAAGAAAATATATTTATTAGTATTTCTTAAAGAGTCTATCTATACTTAAAGA
The DNA here is from genome assembly GCF_000690775.1 of Eurypyga helias. NCBI lineage: Eukaryota > Metazoa > Chordata > Aves > Eurypygiformes > Eurypygidae > Eurypyga > Eurypyga helias. Next base: position 237,251 of record NW_010257008.1, on the reverse strand, counting down.
TTAACAAGAGCTCAGAGAGAGAAAAAGGTTTACGTTAATGCTTGGTGAGAAATGATTCTCATACTTTGAGGATTTTCTATTTGCACAATTGTTTTATCCCTAGGGAACACAACAGGCCTTTTAATTCTGTTTCCACAGTTAATTTCTAGTAGCAAAATGGCTGATAGTCCTGTTCAGAGAAATTCATTGCTACCTCATTTTGCCAGGCATTTGACTACTCTGGCATACAGCTGTTAGCTGAAATTATTTTGCAGTTCCAGCCTACTGAATCAAACACAACTGCTTCACCGAGCATTGCAGTACACCTTTAGAAAGTCAATTACCATCAGGATGTTCTTCTGCCTTTCAAAGGGGAGAAAAGAACCATTAACCTATCAACCCTCATCAAGACAAGAAATTCTGGTAACAGCCTATCTATGACAATGCCATTTTAAATAATATGAAAGTGAAATGAAAAGTAAAGCATGCAAAGGTAGTGAGAAGTGCCATACCCTTATATTGTCACATATTTAATACCCAATTCACATTTTATTAGTTTCAATGCTTTATGACTGTCGGTAGAATCACCTTGAATTTTAAATAGAAAATATGGATTTCCTTGGTTTTACTTGATGTAATATTTCATTAAGCCAGCCAAAGGAAGCAAATGAAACATCTAGCAGGAGGAAATATATTTTAATTTGGATCAGCTGTGAAAGTCACTGACAGGGGGTTTTGGTCTATGGTCTCCTAAGACTAAATTTCAAAATCATATTTTTAAAAAGGAATTTATGTCAACCCCATAATTTATTATGGTATTCACCAACAGAACTCCCCGAATCCTCCTGTGTTTCACACATTGTTGAGTTTGACACTTGATTTGTAGAAATTTTTTTCCCCCCCAAGAAAAATGCTTTTTCTTCTCAGTAATTTTTTAAAATTTCAACTGGATTAGTCAAATCCTTGCTTTGTAATTTTTACATCACCTGAAAATACACTGTGTTCAACTTTCACAGGAGGAGAACCTTTGGAGAGTTTATTCAGGGGGTATTTATTCACTACTTGGTATATTTTTGGTTTTAGGTATGAAAACCAAATTCAAATTTCAAACCAATAGGTATGAAATCTATTTGTTGTATTAAAAAAGAGATATTCTGAGACTTATTTTTTATTATGAGCTATATTGTGAAGTTAGAGCTGAATAGTTTTGTTTCCATGACTAGTGTCACAGGTAATATGTGAAACTGGCCATTTTCTAGAGAATAATACTCTTAGGTCTATTTTCTATTAAGTTCTTTCACTGTACATGCACAGAATGATTCAGAGGATATTCATGACCAAGCAATCGATGTCATGAAGTCATGGACTTTACTGTAGACCCAGGTGGCTTGTTCTTAGATTTGCTCAGCTGAGCATTCAAGACAGATGTGTGCAAACAGACAATGAAAAGAGAATACAGGAACTCCTAGGATATATCTCCAGGGAGGAGACGTTAATTCTCTTCTCCTAAATTCATGTCTTTTCCTTTTTGTCCTATATAAATCAGTGATCTTCTATGAAGGGCAAGATCTTTGACCACAGTGCCAGAGGGAACTGAAATTGTTTAGAAGAAAGACAAAAACACAAGACATACTTGAGAGTTGTGAATTTCCACAAAAACTACATTTCTACTTCACAAAGTTTTTTGCAAGTCTTGTATCTTTTGCTGCAATATTAAGCCCTTGTTCCAGAGGGCAGGTGATAAAGAATCGCAGCTTTCTCTGCTCAAGTTTTATGTGGGCACAGAAAGAATGAAATCTGTTTTCCTACAGATTTTCTCTTATGATTGCCTTTGGTGTCTAAAAAAGGTACAAGGTCCTCCTGAGATCTTTCCCATAGTTATGCCATCTCTATCATTTCAGCTTTCCCTTATGTTGAGATATTTATCTTTGTTGCTCACCTGCCCACCTAGTCATGTGAAACTTAGAGGAGCTTAATGATCTCTATCCATCTCAGGTTGACTAGCCAAGTTATTAGACAGGGAAAGTCTCAAAGACAGTCACATACTTAAACAAGCTGTTTCTTTAAGGAGATCATAATATAAGCAAGAATAAGTAACCAGTTTTACATTACAGAAACTATAGGCAATATGTGAAAAATATGAACTTCATTGGTTCAAAAACTAGCAGAAAGAGAGGAGACCTAAATTAACTGTTTTCAAAAAATGTCCTGTTTTTTACACTAACACCACAATTTTACTTTAGCTTACTGATTTTTGAATGATGAATGTTGGCATTGTTACTTACAGAGAGAAAACAGTAGCAATAATGCACAGTTCCAACAAGCTAAAAAGGATTTTTATCTCTTCTGCTGGCCCTGAGACATCTCAAGCATCTTATAAAGCCTGTTTGATTGATACAGGCCATTAAAATAATGTGTTTAGGAAATTTAGTCTTGCCCCATGAAATCTGTCATTTCTGCCAAAAAATTAAAAAAAAAAAATTGCCTTTCTTCAATGAAAATGAAAATTACAGTTTCACACATAATTGTATGTAAAATTGCTGAATGCTTCAGCAGGTTTCTGTCACACAATGGTGATTGGGTGGTCACTGTTATACAGAGTACTCTCAGGAGTACTTTAAAATTATACATGTTCTGGCCACTGTGTAACATACATATGTTTAATATTTAATAGATCCATATTTAATATATCCATATGTCCTTATAAAGTGCTTTCTTACGAAGTTTACAGAACAATGGTAAATCTCATCTCTTTACCTAGATCTGTCCAGCATATCTATGCATATTCTTAAATGATACCCATCCACAATACTCAAGACATATTTATATGGTGTGAGTATAAATCATATATGGAGGTAGTTCTATTGGCTTTTTAATCTAAAACTTGAAAGTATTAAAGCATTGTTACTGAGGATTTTAAATCATCCTCTTTCTGAGCATTTTACCAATAAGATAATAAACATCCCATCTTTAAAATATCATTAAGGATTAGGTGCTACATCCCCAGAATCAAAAAGAGTTAGTGTTTCAGACTTCTACATCTCTGGTTTTACAATTATGTGCTAATCACAATTTAATCCTACCTTCCATCTATTTAGGTAATTGGTTTTATTTGCAACTGCATGTATCTAAAAATCTAATCACACAGCTAGAGCAAGATGTATCCTCAGGCAAAGTGAGAGAACAAACAGTCTTGTTTTAAGACATGTAGAAACCACACACTAAATAAAAATGATATAATTTTGATTATTAAATCTTCTTGGTCTACGAGAAGTATTCAGCCACAAACCCAGAGGGACATTTAAAATCAAAAGGCATTTACGCAGAAGATCCATGGAAACAACAGAATCCTTTCTGTTGAATGTTTCCAGCTACCAAGCTTTTGTCATCGACAAATCAAACCCACATTTTTAGAGAAAAGATGAAACAGTTTCCTGAAAGGAATTGTTTCTGATGTGAAAAGCATACAAGCAGGTTTTGAATTCATCTAAAGTCCGTATTCAGGGCACAGTAAAGGGAGGGATTCTGTGCTTTATTTTTGGTTTCCATTTTAAAATATCTCTTTTTTTTTTTTAATAGTTCTAATATTTTTAGGGTTTGGCAGAGGTCATGAGTTAAGAAAGGGGCATCCCTGAGAGTTAGAAAAATTAGTACTTCAAACATGAAAGTCATCATTTTCATTCACCCAGAATACTGCTTTCAATCATAACGAAAACCATATGGAAACACTTTCAGGTGAAGTCAGTGCAAGGCACAGATGTTAGAATCCCACTATATTTTTGCTTTATTTACCAAGATTATTTGGTAATTTGATAATAAAATATTTGGTAATTTGGTAATAAATGGTATTATTTCTGATTGCTGTCAGAAAGAGATCCCATTTCACAACCCATCACAATCCTACAGCCTTGACTGTAGCCTAGAATGGGTGTACAAAAGAAAAATCTTTGCTATGTATAAAATCTATTATTGTGTCAGCTAAGTTGTGCATCCATTACTTATGTAAGTGTTCCCACTGGCTTTGGTCAAGTTCCGTATGACTGAGATGCAGACTTGCATGATTTTGTACTACACAATGGTATTATTCTTTTGCAGAAACTAATCTACGCTCTAAAGAATCTTAGCAAAGTTTCATCCTTAGAGTTTGCAAAAAAGGAAAAAGCTTACTTTTTCATGTTTGTTTTCATGGAGAAAAATCTTCTATTAGAATTTATGCAATATTATCCATTTCTACAACTTCCAATTTATCATCTTGACAGATATCCAGGTAGCCAAGAACTTAAAATCTTACCAAGTAGGTGTTATTAAATGTCACAAGTAACAGTGAAGCATTAAAGCATGATGAAAATAACTCCCCTCATGGTCTTAGACTTTTGGCTTCTTTCTGGAACACTTTCTCTTTTATATCCCATAAAATGTAATTTAATCTGCTAATCTACAGGCAGCAAAAAGCATTCTCTTTTAATGGTATACATAAAAGAATGATTATGGATTACCTTACTATTAAATCATAGACAAACTGTATTCAATTAATAACTTGACTTCACAAAACCATGGAGATTCATATTTATTGGTAAAAATTCAGGGAGACATTTTGTCCTTAATTCATCCTATTGAAAAGTAAGAAACAAAGGTACAATTGCATGAGTTCGTGAATGTCAACCCCGATTTTTAGCTTTAATGTTGAAGTTTTTTGCTGTTGTCGGATTTAGTCTTACTAAGCTGAGCTATGGGAAATATTATATATATGATGATGGCATGAACATTAGCTTTTTCCTGTTGTTTAAAAACTGACATACACAGAAATCTATTTTTGGTGATCCCTATCCCAGATTTTAACCAGAAGCAAAAACAAAGGTTTTCCATCATATATAAAAAGGTCAAAGGGTAAATTTCTAAAAAATCACAGGGTTTCTTGGAGCACTCAGTCAGAAGTGATCATGAAACTTGGAAAGAAAAGGACAAGCAGAGATAAAGTTATCTTTATAAATAATAATTGGGATATATTAATTAAAAGCTAGATATGACATGTCATTTCCAGAATGTTACTGCATTAGTAATGCGGAAAAAGGAGATCTGAAAAGGAATGAACAGAAGTCATTGCCATCTTCACAAAACTGTAAGAGAATCTCGTTGCTCAGCTTTCCAGGTCAAAAGGCTGCCTAGCTTTGCTAGGTCCAATAATTGTAATCAGATTTGGCAAGTCCAGAACCTCAGAAAGATGTAAAGTGTTCTCTCCAGTTGGAAAACACTCTCTTAGATGCATGGAGAGTGAATATAGCTAATTGGTTGCTTCTTCAATATCATTAATGGAAGATTAAGAGTCTATATGAGTTGACAAATTTAATGTCATTCTTATATAAGACAACAACTAGAGTATGATGTACCACATTAAATAGTCCAAAAAGCCTTATATATGAATTATAGCCAGCATGGAGTAGCTATTCTGAAAATAACAGTGGTAGTAATTCCGGCATGATTCCTGTTCCTTATATTTTTGATTCACAAAACCTAGTTTTACTTATATCAGTAATCCCAGAAATAAAATTCCAAAGTAGTTTGCATAAATATTTCCTTGAAATGAACTTTGCCTATATAGGTGTTTTTTCTGGAGATGTCTGTAAACTCATCTAATATGAAGAAGAAGGATCCTGTGACTGACCACACGCGAATACCACAAATTCAGGAACCCTCTGTAATCAACCTATAAAACCAATGACTGCAAAAATAAAACTTTGGGAGATAAACTATAGCAATAAATATATCTGAAGAAATGGTTATCTCCTCAAAGACTTATAGGCATGAATTTGTGGATAATGTTCTTGGTGAATTACCTGGATCTACTGATGTGACTACCTGTAATAAGCATAGCTACCAGTCAAGGCATGTTGGAACACAGACCTGCTTCTTACATTTCATACATTTTCCAAAAAAACATAAAGATCATTCAAAGATAAATCTCTGAAATCTCCAATTTCTTGGCATTGCTCATAAATATCAAGAAACAAACACAAATGATGTTCAGTAATAATAGTTCTCCTAATCTATAGATAAAACAGCATCTAGGTATCTCTCATAATCAATAGATAAATAAGTCAGGTATCTTGTGGGCTCAGGTTTTCTTTCACAGAAAACCTAAGCCATTGTTCACTTTCAGATAAACTATTAAAATCTTGAATGATTCCCTGAGTACCAAGTGTGTCTCAATAATAACAGCATCACCCCTTTATCTGAGTGAGTACTCAATTAATATAGGCCTAAAGTTTGATCTCGACATTCTATTTTGCTAGGGTATATTAAATATTATATATTTAAATTATTTTAATCTGTATCATTAAAATTACAGGGAATTTACTGAATTTTCTTTGAAAGTAGCAATAAGCAATAATTTTCATCTATGAACCAAAATCTCCTTGTGATTAAATATGTATAACTCCCAGTGATTCACTGAAAACCCATTGTAGGTGTGGATGTTTCAGAGCAGAAGCTGGCCTAATTTTTTGTTATGTTTTATATAGTAACACGCTACCTGAATAAAAATACCTGGAGGATCAGCAGCCCATTTCTACAAGACTCTCAACATTTCCAAACACTGAAGGCATATTTGGAACACATTAGCTTCAAAGTCTCTTCTGTCAGAATTTGCTTGCATAATAAAACACAAGAGTTGCTTACAAGACCAAGGCGGCTGTAAGGAATTCAGCAGTTCTGTTAGAAATTTGCTTTTTCTGATGATTTAACAGAATTGTAAGGTCCAAATGAACATCAAGAGGTCATCTAGTCCACTCAAAAGCTTTGAGGGAGGCTTGGCTTTAACTGATTTATGTTAACAAACTCCTTATGACAATTTTCACAGCCTCCCAAGGTAACCTCTCTTAATTGTCATCTACTCATAGTTTAAAGTCTTTTTTCTAATATCAACCTTTTTACCCCTTACTGCAACTTAAGCTCATTATTTATTGTTGTCTTCAATAATTTCAGAGAATTTTGTTATTAATACTATATTGTGAAATACAGTCACTCATAACTAGCAGTGAGAGTCCACAACATTCAAGTTGCATTCATGTATTCCTTTTTTTCAAAATTTCCTTTTTTTTTATTACAACTGTCCTTGCAAATAAGGAGTTAGAAGCTTTCTTTAAAAAGTTTAGGATGACGGTTTCAAACAAAATCATACGAGTCCAGAAAGTCAAGCTCTAAACAGAATATGAAATACTATGATTTTTCTTATGGTACTGCACAGATACTCTCTTTTTCCTTTCCCACCCTTTCAACTGTGGAACCTCTCAAGGGGTATGTCCTACCAATGGGAGGTGATTTACTATCCCGTTAAGAAATATCAAGAATAGGATTTAAACAGAAATTACAAAGGATAGATATGGACTTTGAAAATACATGATAAAATTTTTAACTAACTTGTGTTTGCTAGTCTTACCTTGCTGTAGATAAATGTTTTCCTCTTCCCATTTCCTTTATTAATATTATCCCCATCTTGGATGTCCTTATGACTTCTCTTTTCCTGTGCTGAAGTCTGATTGATCTCTTTGAGGTTTTCTACAGTTCTCACAAGGTCTGTATGTAGGTCTGCACTTTGTTTCAAGACTCATCATTGCTTTGGTTTTTTTAAAGTTTTCTGTAGACGCTTTTTTTGAGTTATTTTCACACTGATTCTCCATTTTATTCTGAGTCAAAACTTCATCTCCTGATCTAGCTCTTGAACTCCTCTACTTCTCAGTTTCTATACTTCCAATCATTCTACTGAGGCTTGGGTTTGTTTTTTTTTTTTCCCTTCCTGCACAGGTAATTGTTCAACTGCCTCTCTAAAACACAACATGTAGCACTTAATAACAATGCAAGACAAATGTTGAAAAATCAGAAGATCAATAGTCAGGAAATTCATAATGCAAATTCTGAATACCTTAGCTGCACTGGAATTGTAATTTTTCCATGTAAAAATGTAAAGTTTAAAGTGTTCAACAGAAACAGCAGAGAAAAATACTAGGTATGTACAAGGCCTGTACTACAGATAAGACCTATCTTCCCCCTACTATCATTTACAAACCAGTGCAGGAACTTCACAGTAAGTAATTTGGAAATAATTGATCCAGAAAATGTTACTCTAATCGCTAAAGTCAATGGCTGGCTTTTAATCTAAAATATGAGATCTCTACACTGGAAGTGATTCTTAGTATGTACCTTATTCTTAAAGATTATATTTGAATATATAATATTTATTATTACAGTACTAAAATTATAAAAGTTATATAGGAGAACTTTAATTTCCCAGATGGCATTAACTTCGCTGCTGTGATTAAATTTTCTGTTTATGTTAAAAGGAAAGGTGATGATAAAAGCAAAGGCAATACTCTGAGGCACTGCTGTATGAGAGGTAGCTTTGAACAATGAGCTGCCTTCCACTCTACTACTTATGCACCTTACTCCTTAAGACTATTTCTCTACTTACAGCCTTAGCAGTTGAAGGACAACTATAATTGGTCCAAAGCCTGCTCAGAGTTCTAAACTGGTCTATGTTTACAGCATTTTGAAAATGGAATTAAAAATACTCGGTCATACCCCAGGTGGATGCTAGCTTTAAACATTCATACTTTAAAATTTAAGCATGATTTTCTCTTTAATGTCTTCTCATTTGGAGTTTTTAATGAAGATTAAGTTGAAAAGAAAAAATCATCTCCATTTCCACTAATAGGCTTCAACTATTTAGAATGTACAAGGTCAAGGAGATCAATGGAAATATATGTGTATTTTGCTGTGGTCTCCCAATTTAAAACCAAGTCAATTAATCTCATGAAACCTCTTCTTCCAAGACTTTTAAGTCCTCCTTCTGAACAGGCATAAACCAAAGATTATCACACATATTTGGCAGGAAGTATGCATAGAGTGAGTCAGGTCTAAAGCTGAATTTACAACAATTATAGTTAAATATCCTCCAGCATATTTAATGTAATACAAATATCTGTAAATTTCATGTCTTGTTTTTCAAGGAATATATTCTTATTTCCTTGATTTTTTTTCCATTCATTAATAAAGAAAAATATTCTGAAATGTTAAAATTATGCATTTAAATCTATCACTGCTACAAACGTGTGTATAAAAAGATAAATTTGTTTTTTCTTGCTAATTTATTTTACGATAACCCATATACTTTGTAATTTTTAGCATTTGTTCTTGGAATCTAATAATATTTTTAAGCCAAAATGGCTTTATAGAATAGTGGCAATGCATTGGTGAAAGCAATACCTAATAAGACCTATGCCATGCTATAATTTAAATGCATGGTGATTGTACTGTATTGCAGTTATTATAGACTAGTAAATAATTCTATATTACACTGGCAGGTTGCCTGCAGTGTTCTACTTTCTGTGACATTGCAGTTTACTAGTCTGCACACCATACTTCACAATTCTTCATGTCAGGTTTTCTTGCAACGTCGGTGTTTTCATTACAGTTAAGCTGAATCTATATGGATGGACACGCACCTAATAGAGAGGTGTCCTGTAACAAGCTTTAAGTTCACCTTTCTCACATGATTTTTGTAAGAAAGAATTTGTATCTAATGTGACTCTGGCTTTATTTAAATAAAACAAATGTTTCATGTTTAAATTTTCTTAATAATAAATGAGTGCAATCATCCACAATTAAAAGTCAGATAGCCTATTCTGTAACTGTGGTGAATATGATTTCATGCAGATGGGAATGCTTAGTCCTTTGTCCATACTATGGCAATAAACACATTTGAAATTATCTTATGCATTTCACTTTACAGCTTTTTTGCATAATCAGGTTTAATCTATATGACATCAGAGAATCATCTGAGAAAATATTTAGCTCTTTCAAATCTGATAAAGTTTTCTACAAAGCCCCCATTGGAGTCTGAATATATTATCTTCAAGGATTTTTAGAACTTGCAAAATTTCCAATCAGCGTTTTACATTTTGCCTGAAGCAGCATATCAAAGCATGGAGCATTTTATCAAGCTTACCCTAACCTCTAACTTATCCTCTACAATTATGTATATGACTAGCCTGAATTGTAGAAAGTGTTGAGGCAAGGAATAGTGTGACAAGAATTCTGAATTTCCGGGAAATACCTAGATGTGAACTCACGATAAAAGCAGCTAAAAATTCAACCTAGTACAGTTCTGTAGATCAGCCTGTTGCAGTTACAGCCTTTAAAAACCTGAAAATATAGGAATCATTATAAGTCTCCCTGAAGCTCACAACTTTGTAAGCTTGCAAATGCCGTAACTCATGCAGTTAAAATTTCTAAGTCCCAAGACCATCATTCCCTTGTTAATTGACCAGACATCACTCAGATGACACCATTTTCTTTCTTGGCTGTGTTTCTTAATAGCCTTAGAACTGGGGAGAGTTTCAGTTGAATGTGTCTTGATACATGACTTACTATGCTGTTTAATAGTTTGTTTACAAGTAATAAATTGACATCCATTTCTTTTGCAATAGCCATAAACCATTTCTTTTCATCTATACTATTTCAGACATTTTTCTTCAAAGAGGATAAAACTTCATCTTCCACCTCAACAACCCTGAAAGATTTGGTATTATTGGATGTCTACTCTGGAAAGTGTCAGCATTTTTTTAATCTCACCTGTACGTTAGCTAATGAAGCTATGGCAGTAAAAAAATCCTTTTCCTACTTTGATTATAACATGCTCTTGAAACCATTCACTTAGAGCATTTGATATTGCATTCAGGCCAGATTTGAATTCTGCTATGAATATTTACATGGCCTATGCAATGTGCAACACCTTTCCCAGGGTACCACTGACAATATATTGCTACTGTGAATGTCCTTAATATTTTTTTTTTAAACTGAAAATGTTCCTGTGTGAAACAATTTATTCAAAGCTGAATTAAACATTTTCTTTGACCTAAGATAATTTTTCCCCATAGGATGGAAATGCATTTACCTTCAGGCTGAAATTGAATAAGAATTCATGAAAATTTTTCCCTTGTCATCATTTTCCACTACTTCTTTCAGTTACATTGCTAGCTAGCAATGTGGCTCTGGCTATAATCAATGATTCCATCTGACCATATCTCAGCCTTCTAAGAGTGATCAGGTTAAATACCTTGTAATATCAATGTGTTCCTAAAGTATCAAACCAACTTCCAAACACCTTTAGGTTCTGCAACCCTCTCTCTCCATCTCATTCATGACGAACAGACTTAAACTGCTTGTTTTGTTCTTAGGCTTCTCTTTTTTTGATATCACTAGCTTTTATACTGTAGGTGGCAGAATCTTTCTGGTCATCTTCCTGGTCTTTCTGATCCCAGCATTACAATTCTTCTATTTGTTTATTTGCAACTGAATATTTAAATTATAGCGAACTCCCTTTAGCATGCTACAGCATCTTTTCAGTGAGAAAGCTGGCTTACTGTACCATGGGTCATCCAAGTGGTGACAAGCTTAGTCACAGGGAGGTATCACTTTTACCTACTCTGCAATGACTATGTCTATGCCAATAGTGAAGAGTGAACGACAGAGATCTCCTCAGGGCTTCTGAGAATTCTTTGCTGTGGCATTTCTTATTTTTTTTAACACACACAAAGTATAAAGAGTTGTTAAGGAAAAGGCAGATAATCCCTTGGGATAATCAGGCCAAAATTTAAACTTTATAGAGGAGTTTTGGTGTGTTCAATGTGGGAAGGAAAAATGGGCTTTCATGGATCAAGATTAGAAGAATTAATATTTAAGGGCATACCATAAAGGAGAAAACAATGGACTCTAATTGATGCTTTTCATCTGACCTCTTTCTCTCTCCCTCTCTCTCAATCATTGTTTGATACTAGAAGACATGAATTCACAAGAGCCAGTGCTAATGAAAAATGCACTAGAACTTAACTGCATTTCAGAGCTGCTGGTGTCAAGGGGACAAGGAATGTCTGTGTCTGCAGAATGTAAATTAAGTCGCTTCATGTGATTCACACTGAAGATCCAGAAAAGAATATGGCCAAGAAAATGACATGACATATTTGGCAAACTTGACATTTCATAGAGAATTTATCATCATCGTCAAATTTTGATCCCCCATTACAGTGCTATCATGCTGCAATAAATTATAGCCATCTTGTTCTAACTGATAGGGGAAATTTTCTAGACCTGCCGAGTAACAAAGATCATTTTCTGAAGACCCTTTCAACCTCACAAATATTAGACACCATTAGTTCTTTTTATTCCAGGGTTTTTCTCTGGTAAAGGACATCATAATTCTTAAAAAAACTAAATATAAGAACTCCTTAGTCTTCGTAACTGGAGTGTTTTTAATACCTCCATTATGGTGCTGAAACATCACGTGCCAATATTCAATGACATCGTGAATATTGTTGTGTGCACCTCAAATGCAGGAAACAGCCTGTTATATTTGTAACTTCTTCAGTAAAAATTGTCACACCATCAATTTGTGACGGGAGTCACAACACTTCCAGCCAGGCTCTCTCAGGACCTGCAGTTAGGCAAAGGCAGGAATACATAGCAGTAGATCCATTCGTGCCCATGAGTTGGTTTCCAGCTTGTCAGAATTCAGATCAGGCATCTAAAGGTTCATCCTGAGACAAGCAGGGTTAACACTGTGAGCAAAACACTAAGCAGATGCCATGGCCCCTGCGGTATCATGAAAGCCTGTAAAATCTCCTCACTGCAAGGGAAGAGGCTCATCGCAGGATTGGTTGACACAAACCCAAGGAGAGGGTTTTCCTGGATTTGAAAGTTTAGTATTTTTGCAGTGAAAGAATTTAACATAATTCAGTGTCACAAAGATACTTAGCTACTGTTTAGCTGCGTACTACTGATTAATGTTTAGGTAATTGATGGACATAAGGAACCAGAGGACAACTGTGAAGAGCTGCTGCCACATTCACAGGAGAGGGGGAGGATGCAAGTGGAGCGCTGTCGCATCTTGCACATCAGTGTGATCAGGGTGTAAGTTGTTAGTCATCGCTACACCACAAATATAGCCCACAAGGAAGAGCCCTGCTGTTGCTACTTCCAACACATCACTCTGTACTCTGGAAGTGTATAGAGGATGCCCATATACAATATAGAACAGCAGACCCACATATATGCACACACACATCCATTAGCAGATATTGCAGTTCAACTGAACCACTTCAGTTCTCAGCTATTATTTCTAGGTCTGTTCTGTGTGCAAGTTAAAGGACAGTTTCTGTAAAGCAGGTAAGACATTTCAAAATATAAGAAATATGCAAATAGCTTTCTTATTCTACAAACAATTCTTAACTTTTAAAATTATGTAAAGTTGAAAATGATAAAAGAATGGAATTGAAGCCTGTGGTATTGACTGTAGGTGGTCTGAGTGTGCTGCTGAAAACTCATTTAATTTACCTGAGTTATGATCCTCCCAAAATTCTCTATGTTCATTTTTAATAGCCCTAGTACTAAGCCTAGTACTTTGAATCCAAAGGGAAGGACACACAATCCATTCCTAAATTCCTACTACAACTAGATGCACAATTTTTCTAAAGGCACTACATGAGGTACTTTTGTAGAAGCCCCCCAGCTTTAGTAAGAATCGTTTAGAAACCTGATCAAGACAATTGCATAATAAACAAGATGGAGTTCAGCAGAGACAGTGACATCGCCTGTTAGCCACTTTGCAGTTGATTCTGCAACGTTATTTATGCATATTGATGTTTTTTCATGACAGATATAGGATATAAAACTCTCAGCAATTTGAAGTTTGATATATTAGTTACCTTGTTAATTGAATAAAAGACGATGGAGGAAATTAGGAGACATATTTGTACCTAACCCTGAGATAAAAGGTAACAATTATTCGTCCTTAGCACCAATCTCTGGCCCAGCTGGCAGCTTATTTATTTTTTATTTCAAATGTTAATAGTGAAATTGTGCTTAGAAGTTATAATGAAAAATGACAGTAGTCTAATTTTTTTCTGTCTTTTCAGAAAGGAATGGTTTTAACACTATTTTTCAGAAATATTTTCTGCTTGGTCTGCAATCCTGTCTCAAACTGTGTGTGCACAGAGCATCACATGAAAAATACATGCACGTTTCAGCTATAAAAACTAATGCTACCTGTGCCACAGTTTGGGTTGATGAGAAGTTTTGTAAATTGCAAGTAATAGCTGAAACTTGCATGACTCTCTGTCAGGCAAAATCTGACTTCAGATGAGTCAGACGCCAAACTCTGCCAGGTTTAACAAATGTCCACAGAGAATGAACAGATAGAATTATTTATTTCTATTAAGAGTGCCAGAGAGTATATTTTACAGGAAGTAATTTCATTATCTGTTGAAGTGCTAGGGTTCAGCATTTCAATATACAAAATTCAATGATGCATTAATTTGATCCACCTCATTAGCATCCAGGCACATTTAGTGAAAAATGTCAGAATTGTTACAGTCAAAGTGATAGGCCCCGAGAGCTTTAAATCTATAATTAACAGATAACACACATATCATGTGTAGTATAGATAATAATATAAATAGTGTGCAATGTATAACATATAGAACCTATTGTATAATATATGATTAATATATGAAAAGAGGCAAAATTCAAAATCATGTTGCCATGAAGGACAAGTATCAGTAAAATTACACTGCAAAAAGATTTCAGTTTTGAACACTGTATCTAGAAGAGAGACAGCTATAGAGAACTACAATTTCACATCATTAGATGCATCTTGCCACAGCTCGAGAAAAACTAGGAGGAAAAGATCAAGTGTACCTCATTTGTCTTACTTCTGTAAATGAATAAGCAGATAGCATGCAGAGAAACTGAAGCAACTGTTACAAGGAAACATCCTTTTCTACTAACAGGTAAGGTCTCCTTTTAGATATTTTGGTGTTTATTTTCACTATTTCAGCTACTTTTTAGAGTGGATAAAGCTTCTTGAAAAAAATGTGGTGAGAATTTTTATAATTTCTTGGTAAATTCCATGTCATAGAACTATGTATTGATTTCTGGCAGTAGTCCCTGCTTACTGACTCACAAAAGCTATCCTTATGTCTCATATAGCAATTCCTCATATTCATAAGGAATACAAAAACACTAATATATGAACTGGAAACCCAGTCTATCATACACATCCACTGCCAGAAAAGAACAACAGAGAACAGCAAAGTGTACAGTTCTTGACAAACACGTTCATATATTTATGTTCAACAAAACCTGAGCACAAGTCAATCTATGTCTACAGACAAGGATTAATGACAAACTACCTCTTCTTTAAGAGTGTCTTGCAGACCATGTTATATGCTCTCTAGCACTGATGGTCCTGACATATAAAAAAGCTTAACTCAGTCTCCATTTGAACAAACTTTATATCATTTAGCTATCTAATGGTGTCAAATGGAGACAAAAATTAACAGTTCCTCACCCAAAACCAGACAAACTTTGATGTTCTCTCTTATGTACCTGTGGAACAATATAAATAAAGGCTGGCATCAGTGTATAGATACAACACTGCCTAATTAAAAAATTTCTTATAAATTACTACACTAAGTACCTTAAATGGATTTAATGGAAACATTATGATACAGAATAATTCTGATTCTAATTTTATTAAAACCAGGAAAGTTAAAATACCCATAAAAATTATCATTATCATTCTAAAAGAACAACAATTACTAATTATGAGTTTGGCATTTTCTTTTCTTGCTCAAAGGTATTTTTAATTTTCCATATACTATGCCCATTTTCTACATGAAATGAAATTGATCATTACTACTTTGAATCTAGTACTAACCATTATGAAATCATATTACGACATTTCAGTGCCTCTGTCTCTAGGACATATGGTGCTCTGAGTGGGAAAAATAACTTAGCTATTAAACAATTATACTCATCTTCTCCTACAGCTAAAAGGAGGTTTATAATTTCTATTACTAAAGTTAAAACGTCTACTGTTTATTTTTGCTGTCTGAGAACCTCAACGTGACTGGCACAACAAAGATTCTAATTAATCTGTTCTGTAACCTGATTGTCTATTGCTTTCCAACTCAGATAAGATTTGAAGAATATACACTACACTGGGTCTATGTAACCTGTAACAATTTTCTTTCTTAATAGCCACACTACAGCATTTGAAAATTGGCAAGTATTCATTTTGCCATGAGCTAGTAACTGAAAGAGTGAAATTCTCATCAGTGAAGAATGCTGTAGTAAATCATGGATTAGCAACATCAGGCACTCTCAGCAAAAGTACATCCTCTAGCTAAACACCTAACAAAGCTAATGTTCAACATGGCTCTTCTTCTCTTTGCTACCTAAATTTATGTTAACTTTAATCAATTTCATCTCTGGAAAGAAAATGTTTTAAAAAGCAGAAAACTAATCACATTAATAAAGATTTCGCTCAGCAGAATCAGATAGCAAAACACAATTTGTCTTCCTATAGACCTTTAACAAGCTGTGAGAACCTCGCAATGCTACTTAAAAAACATTTTGTGTTTAAAATAAAATAAGCTATGTCTGTTTAAAAAATGCACTAATCAGCATTTCTCACAGCACAGCCATAAAAAGTAGAATTTGTATTTATTGTTCTTCACTATAAAACCAAAGTCCGTAGTCTAAAATGACCATTCAGGTTTTTCCAGGATTGTGGGGAAAGAGCGACACCTCCATAAGGCAATTCATCCTGTTCTTGCACAGACGTCCAAGACAGAAGGGAGGAATTGTTCTCTGGAAGTTCCTCTCTGTTTCAGTCTCACTCCAAAATCTCTACAGGGACACTAGATAACTTTGGCTAATACCTAACTTTTTGATAGCCAAAGTCAAAAAAGATGAATCCATCTTCTCATGCCTTTGGTCAAAAATCCCAGTTTGTGGTAAGATGGTTGGTGGCTTCTTTGTTTGTTTGGTTGGTTTTGTTTGTTTGTGGGTTTTTTTTGTGGGTGTGTTTTTTTTTGGGGGGGTGTCTTTTTTTTTTTCACCCTATGCAGACTGACTATTTTGGTTTGAAGTTTCTGCATCACGGGCATCTGGTTAAAATTCCTACTGTCAGAGACACGTTAGTCTGCTCCATCTAGAAGGCTGATAGGGAGTCTAGACTTTCAGTTGCTCCTGTAATAGCATCAGATGTCTGATGTGCAATGAGGAAGTTTGCTATCAGGTTACTAGGCAATCAGTACAAGCGCGGGCAAGATTTACAACAGAACAGATAAGGGTAAAGGGAAAGTTGTCATAGCGTAGTTTCTGATGATTAAATAATGCCTTAGCCCAGAAGCAGGACAGGTTTTTTTCCCCCATAAGAAAGCAACAGAAACATTCAAACTGTTCCTGTTCAGATAACAGTACCTGAATCTAGCCAGCACCAGTTCTGCATATTTCCATCTCCTGAGTAAACTATTAGCATACAACAAATATTCAGATTTTTATATACACTTAAGTGATTCAATTCTTTATGGGTCCTATTTATAGTATATCAAAAGTAAAGAATAAAGGAATAAAAGTGACAGTTTGTTTAAATTTTATATGTTTTAGGAATGCAGAAAAATAAAACATATAGCTGATATTCCATACCTGAGTAGAGGCTGCTTTGGATAAGAAGGTTGGTCACTGTTTTGGCATGGCTGAGGTTTTTTTGTGACTTGCTTATAAATATTCCTGGCAGTTACTCCAATCCATAGCATAGTAGAGAGTGTAGAATAATGTAGTACTATGCCAACCTAAAAAAATAATGGACAGTTGAACAAGTCAGTAAATGAATCAGTAAAACAAAAGTTTTAGAAGAATCTTATTGCAGAAGTGTACAAGGGAACAGATTTTTTTTAAACTGAATTTCTAAGTGCATGATTTTCTTTCTGGTTATTTCTAATGAGGGAAAACAATTTTGAAAAGCAGATGGAATCTGTTATTTAAGCTATCATAGATAATATCTGTGATACCAGATGGTATTTTATGAAACCAAGACTGTAAAGAAATTGGTTTTGAAGAACCTGATTAATGACAACTTTTTACATCTGGATTTAAAGGGATGAGAAACTTAGTTTGTGTTGCAAGCTTTGTTAGCTGATGGCAATATAATTTAAATATTAATGAGAGGTCAGCATTTTTGCTTGTTATCGCACTACTATTTCCTTTCACTTTTCAGGAGTATCCTGCTGTAGTTCCTTCTCAACTGCATACAGCCAAGGTTGACTTCTTGTAATGGGATCAGTGCTATTTGCCTAAAACCAGATCGCTTTCAGACATATTTTAAGGAAATCATAAACTTGGCCAGACAATTTTTAAAATTAAATGACAGATCTTGGCATACTCCTTTAAAAGGAAAAACAAACTCTCAATAGTGTTGTTATAATTTTGCCTCCAAGAAACTGGTGTGTTTATCATTGAAAGTAAAATAAAGTACTAAATAAAGTACACCTCTAATCTACTAACATCTTTGTTATGATAGTAATTGTTATTCATTACTATGGAAACAGTAATTGGAATTTTATCCAGTCTCCGATGCTTTATTACATCAGCTAAGTCTCCATCTGATTATATAAAATGAGGTTACCTTTGAAGCAATAACCTGACATTTTGCAGTGACAAGTAAAATATTGCTATAATTGGAAAGCACATAAATGTTTAAAGAATACAGAGAATTGCTGAATAAAGCTAACACAAATCTATTATAATGATTTATTTGAACCAGTGTTCATTTTTGCCCAAGTTAAAACAAAATAATTGATGGGTAAAGAAAAAAATTCCATTAATTTTGTTTATATCTATTAATATAGCACAAAACTTGAAGATAGCAGCAAATATCAACAGAAAACCCTTTGTAATTTTCTCTGGGACTTGTCTGACACATTAGGCAAGGCAGTATAAAGCCTTCATATCTGTTGTCGCTTGAGGTAAAAGAAGCAGAAATAAGAGAATGAGACAACTTTGTACCATCAGTTGGCAGACATTGCCAATTCAGTGGCTAGTGCTGTCTGGACTTAGTTCATATGCAGCTTACAGCATTTCTGTAGGACGCAGTGAATATTTCTATGAGCTGGGCCGGGGGAGTGAAGGAGTAAGGCAGCAAGGAGAAAAGGAGAAGGAGAAAGAGGAAGAAAAAGGAGGTGGGAACCATGAGAAACAACTGGTAAAACTCTAGAGATTTGGTTCATTGCCTCTTTCTCATTTCAGCATAGCACTTCTACTATATATTCTGTAATCATTCTACACAAGTATGCCAAAACGTCTGTAAGAATATGAAAGTTGGGATGCATTCCCTGTGAGAAGACACCTACATATGAAATTTTAGACAACATATATGGCCACGTATACAGAAATTATTGGCCACATATATAGAAATTGTCAGCCACTTAAGTGGATGAGATATCTAAAAGTAGTTCAGTAAAACAATTTTAGTGAAATTTCAAGGAGGCAACTGAACTAAACTGAAATCATCATTGCTGTACCACACCTTACTGACATTACTTTTCTCCACAGGTGCTCATAGTTCAGCAACTTAGTTCCTTCTGATATATGGACAAATAGAACAAACATGAACAAGAGGCAGAAATTTTATCATCTTCTGTGGTAACTCTTTAATAATATGTCTCTTTCTCTCTCTCTCTCAAAAAAAAATCCATTTGCATTTCTTGCTAAAGGAAAACAGGATATATCCTGATGATACAGGACCTCCTCATGACTGACAGATTTTACAATGGTGACAATTTGGAGATAAAAAAATATATGACATAACAAAAATGTGGAATTTGAAGGGTGCACTGAGGTGTGATGCTAAACTCCAAAGGAAAGGGTACCCCTTTTATCTGTGTGGTGATGCTTTTTTTTTCTCACTTCCCATCACAAAATATGCTTTCTGGATTTGAATTTTTGCTCTTACTCATCCACTAATAATAATTAGTAAAGAAATGTTTGGTATGCCTCATCTTGAAAATTCACTGTTTCAAAGTGGTGGGCTTTGCTCTGCATCTTCCTTCCCCAAATCTCCACACTGACATCAGTCAGGCCACAGGGATGGATTTCCCTCACTGTTGGACTTAGGCTGTGGCTGCATAACCTTTTCTCCCCTCCAGCGGGACTACCTCTTTCTAGCTCTCAAACTAGGAATACATCTGAGCCCTATGCTAGAATACACGAGATACTAGCTCATAACATGGAAGGGGAAAGACAAGGCTCAACAGAAAGGAGAATGGGACAAAGATAGTTTTGTTCAGTAAACTCTCACTTAGCTCTGTTAGCAAATATAAAGCTTAGGTTTATGCACTAAAGGTCCAGGGTACAAATTTACCTGTGTATATCTTGTTACTGGATTTGTGCCTCTGTAAAACTTAAGAGGCCAATCAATAAATACAAATTAAATATTCACATGTTCACTTGAAATTATTTTCACTACAAGTATAACTTTTGTATTTCATATAAAATTGTGTGGGAAGGGTCAAGTTTTCCACACAGAACAAAGGATTGTGATTGAATATATTAAAGTGATGACCCTTATTCATAAGAAGTTTTTCCACTGACAGGTCAAATGGTACAGAAAGAACTGTCAGAATATGCACTGAAGACAGCATTGCACCTAAAGCTATTTAATAACTGCAGTTACATGGTGAAAAATCTCTTGTTTCCTTGGACTCATTTTGTCCATGTCCTGTATTCTTAGAACTCTTATGTTTGGGAATAAGCACCAGCCTACCAAATAGAAGAATACCTTTCTATGGCCAGAAGATGTTGTCTGTATGTGCTTCTTCAATAGATTTGAGTACCCTAGAGCTAACTTAAGCTCCATACCATGCAGTTACCATGGTAATGACCAGACACACATTTATGCAAAGCACTTTGGCACAAAAAGTTCTCTTGATCAGCTTTAACTTGCATACAACTTTCTTTGTTTTCCCCTAGTTTTACTTTTTTTTTTCCAATTGTAATCATAATTCAGTTAAGATTGTTCTTCCTCAGTCAGTTCTATTTAAAGGAGGATATGTATATGCACTGACATTCCAATTAAAGTATTAATCCTGTTCTGAAGGTGATTCTTTTCAGTGCGGTGAAGGGATTCAGGAATTTCTCTGTGGACTAGGACACCATTGGATGTGAATATTTAATGAACTTAGCCTTATTTAGCCTTAGAACTTATTTAGCCTTAGAACAACCCTGTTTAGAGCAAGAAGTTGAGACCCACCAATCAGGTACCTGAGACCAGGAAGGACAATCTTCAACATGCACATCTAACTCAATAGTGTGCAGTCTTTAGCAGTCATAGGTGGCTGCTAGTAAAGTTTCCAGCCACCTACAATCTTGCTTGTGCATACAACTAGCTCTGTTCCTGTCTCAGCAGAACTGAACAATGCAGTACTTTTCTCACAAAAGACCACTCAAGAACTCTTAAATAACATTCTTTGCTTGAGACAGCCTAACCAGCAAACTTGATTCCAGTACATTAATTTTACACCCATTCTTTAAAAAAAAAAAAAAAAAAAATTAGCTAGAGCAGAAAGAACTGCTCTTTTCCTTCTCTTCCTATAATATTTTTGTATCTACAGTTCCTACCCGAGATGCAGTGTGTACCTCTAGGATGTCCTTAGTTTAACAGGATCCAAATCTAAATTTCAGACTTCCAAGCGTAGTATACTAACTACTATGCTACTGGCTACTATGGAGCAGGCTTCACCTTTCTTGCTGATTTACTGCCCTACAGAAAAGAATTCACAAGCAGCTTCACTTATGACACTCATCAGGGAGAAGGAAGATCTGAGCCTTACCAAATTTTACATGAAAGTTTTTATTTGATAAACCACATAGGAGGTTCTTGGAGACATGATTGATGTGATCATGCCATTCAGTGACTGGCCATTAGGATAACAAATTATGATTCTGTCTAACTCCCTAACTTTTCTGACTCCTCAAGTCTTGTGCCCCTAAGCCTTTTCTTCATGCTTCAACACCTTGAACTGACTATTTCATCCCCTGCATCAATAGCCTCATGGCTATCATGCTCCCATGTAGGAGTCATGAGACTGAAATCTTTCAGACTGATGGTACATAATCAATGCCTCCCACACACGGGGTGGGATCCAGCTACAGTTGTGTCTCCTTCCATCATTCCTTACATGAAAAGAGTAAGTCTCCTTCTGCCCTTTGAAGGAAAGTAATCTGAAACCTTAAGTCCGGGAGATGGAAGGGGCTGACTACGTCATCCACTGGCTCAAGCACCTTTCTGGCTAGTGTACTGGCCCTGATTAATCCCATTCTACTGTTCATAGCACAACCTTTGTGTTGCGTGAAAGATTTTGCTATAAACTCAAGACTCTATTCTACACCAACAGGCAGCATTCAGTGATACCCAGAAAGAGACTAATGGGTAATGTAAACAGTGTGTAGATATAGCCTCATTCACACAGGAAACCTGTGAAGAAGCAATCAACTCTTCCAGACCAGCACTCTAACATCAATTTTCTTTATAAATCATAAGGATTGCATAGCCCATACACAAGTGAGACTGTCTATACATAATCCTTTCTGAAATAGGCATGCAGGTTTAAAAGGGAGTTTTTGATTTTTAGATTCTAGATAAAAATAAATATCTTACTATCTCTGAAAACACATTTTTTGGTGTAATTACTTTTCCTTCAAGGGGATACGAAGGTACTTGCAGCTATCTATCATGGAAAATGGTTCCATTTCCAAGGCATTATATCCTGCTAGTTAAAATTAGCCTGGGTCACCTCATTTAGAGGAGAAGATGATCCAAATGAAGTTATTTTAGAACAACTCTTTTTGGTTAATTATGAAGGATAAATATTAACTCCATCTATTATTTCACTTGTGTAAGGATGTTTGCAGCGAAATCTGTGTGAAAGTTGTGTGAAAGGGATAATTACAATAAGAACGGTGGAGGTTCACTGGCTTTGACACCACATTTCAGTGATTAGGACAGAAAATGCTTGCACTTGGAATCTTCCCCTGTGCACTCAGGAAACCATGCAAATCACATTGCTGTGGGGCAAAGCTGTGTTTTGAATTGTAGCAGATGGAAAGATACCAGTGCTATAGCGACACTGATGGTGTTACACATGAAGTATAACTAATATTTTAGTGCTGCTTGAAGCAGTAATATTTTCACAAATATATTTTTAAATCCTAATATATTTTTTTTTCTAGAACTGGGGGGAAAAAAAGAAGAGAAAAAGACAAAACTCAGACTTGAGGGACACACAAGCCCAAAACAGCTATATGAATATACCTTCCATTAGACTAAGTGATTCAAAGAATTGCTATATACCATAAGCAGGAGAAAAGAAGTGCTATCCACTCCATCACCACTTACACAAGCTATGGGAAATGTTAAAATACATGAGCTTCTCAGGAAACCATTAGTAGGTCTGACCTCCCTACCTCCTAGCTTTCTCACTCTGAATATTAATTCACAGAGTAACCTCCTCAGTGTTATCAAAGATTCACAGAATTCTGAAAAACACTGCTGTCAGTAGGCAAGAAAGTGTCTGTGCTAGGGTATACTGTTCTGGGAGTGAACATTTGTTCAGCCTCTGTTACCAGCTATAGAAGTCTTGGTTTAGATTGTTTGGGCTGTTGCATCCATTGGCTCCAGATAATGACATCTGACATTTTTTACCAGGGACAAGAGGGCTGTGTGTGTCTTGTGTCTTTCCTATACTACAACTGTTGCTGTTATTGTCTGTTGATATAGCATTGTGTCAGGTACATAAATAGCTTTATGAAACTGATTATTTGAATGCTTCCATTCAGTTTCTCTGTTTGTGCTTCTCAGCAGCTCAGAATCTGGCCCTATAGCATAGCAAGAAACAGCTGTCACTGATAATGCATTTTATGAAGACACCCCTGTAGTTTATGTATTACTCATAACAGATTATTAATAAGTCATTTATCTCAATCAATTTTTCATTATTGCTGTTAAGACTGCATTGCTACCATGCAATCTGCAAAGTAAATAACCACGCAATGATTGTAACAACAGATGGTCATTTGTGATCATGTAATTACATGGCCATGGCTGCCCTACAAACTAATCTGCTACCCTCACTTGCAAAATGCAGCTAAAGACAATGGTAAGCAATATTTCAATTTTCTAGGACTCACAGGTTAATTATCACACAATACACTAGATATTGAGAGATATTTATCTCAGAATCATCTAGTGGACAACTGTGTCATTTAAATGAATACCATGTAATGTACATAGGTAGACTTCACATGTAGAACATTACAGGTGCTTACAGAAGCATATGTACTGTTTATCGATGGTCATAAACAAGTATACACAAAAGGCTTCCAAAGCATCTCACTGAAAATTAGAGGGATAACTCTTACACTAGTTCTGCAAGTTTTGCAGTGACTCTGCTGTTGGCTGGTGACTCTTGCAGTTTACACCCATTTGAGCCAATCAGAAGAACCAGATTTGTGACAGGCAAAATATATGGGAGAATGCTGGCTTAATGAAGTGCTTTACTACAGGTAAATACCATCAACATTCACGAGATCCAGAGCACTCTACAAAATTTGAATGAAGAAATATTTAGGACAAACAAATTGTAACAAGGCCTCATCAGGCATTACAGAAGATGACTGAAATTTCTGTCTTTATACACTGTAGAGACTCAGCCTCCATATTCAGAGCAGCTGAAGCCATGCCCTCTCTATTCATCTCACAGCACTATATAGACCCGCAGCAGTGCAATCAGGGGCCCATAAATTGCAAGTGTACTGGTCTGCTTTGTCTCCTTAGCTTCGGATATAATTAAAAGGCATAATCACACCATAAGCATTAAGCTGCTCAAGTGTATATGTAGGCATCACTCAGTGAAGCCAGGGCCACCCTCAGGAAAACTGTATATATATTACAAAAGAGCAGCAGTAATTTCAGTTCCACACATTCAACCCAAAGAAAGGTCAAAAATATTTGGGAATTATAGTTTTCAACTATCCTATAGAACAGAGAAATATGATTTTTAGGGATTTGTTTTAAAATAAGGGAATATGAGTTGCAGAGAAGTTAATGCATTGGTCAGCCTCTCAAAACAGAAATTCAGGTGACACTGAACACTCCCAGCGCTGGCCTTTAAAAACATGCTTATAACAATGACTTACTCGGAAGAATTTAAGATCCAGGAACAATATATGAAAAGAAAGGGATCTAGCAATATTATGTTAGAAGATACAGCTTTAGGTTTTCATTCTATTAGTAAAAGTTACTAAGGCAGATACTTACAGCTTGACATATAATTGGATATTTAATGCGATTTATTCCACCAGCAAAAACAGCAAATGTCAGAGCAGTATGGAAACAAAAGTTGAGAAGCATGTGCCATCCTTTTCTACTTATTCGGATTGTGCTGTTGAAAAATCACATTATAAAATTAAACAACAACATATCTCTTATGAAAGTTACAATTTAGAAAAAAATGCTTAATATGATAGAATTAAATTTTCTGATTCTTGAATACCTACTTCGCAATCTATAAAATCAGGACAGCATCTGATTTATACAGCACTGAAGTCAATGATGAAAAGGCAAAATCAATGGTAAAATTTGTAAAGAGCCTACTGATTCAAAGTTTCCTCCATCAAATCAAGCATTTAAAGTATAGTAATAAAAGCAAAGGGCTTATTGCATAGCCTCAGCTATGCAGAACTTAACAAGACATCTCTAAAGGATTAAATGGAAGCTGAAGATCAGAAGTCATTGCATTAGGTTCACTTAATTAATATTTAGCAGCTTCTACGGTACAATACATTCCTACTCTTTTAAATTGCTAATGGTCTTTAACAGAAATATGTAGTTAAAATGGCATTTATATAAATCTTTCATATAAAGGAAAACACAAGTTTTCTAAAACCAAAAAGATTTAGAAGTCAAAGAAAGTCTCTTTTATCCAATGATAGTTATGGGTCTTTCAACCAAACTTTATCTTGGAGGCCAATACCATCAGTGCAGATTTCCAAAGTGCTGCTCGACTGGAATTTGCCTGAAAGCAATTTGATAGTGCTCATGGTTTTATATTGAATTATCAATTTAGAAGTCTTAGGAACAGTGTGTAGACCATTTAGACATATGTCTCCGGAAAGATACAGCTTGGGAAAAGCTTCAGAAAGGCTGACAACCTTTTTTGATTTCTCTGGTGTGAGTAAATCACATTGCTGATATTATTATCCAACAGTAATTCAGATAGTTTGAATTTATCTTTTCAGTGAGGGCTAGAAAAAGTACCTCAGCATAATTCTGACCGTTTAACAAAAGTGCTTAAAACTGAATTCTTACCTGTGGTGGACAATGTAGGTGATAATGGAAGCAAACAGGCACAACAACATAACTGCAGTACATGCATATACCACAGGGTGCAGAAACTCCCCTGGGTACTGGGGGAAAGACAGCACTGTCTTAAAATCCTGTGGAGAAAGCAAAATGATTTAACATTGTTAGGCACATGTGAATCTCTGAGATTTCATTTCAATATGTGCTGTCGTTTCTAGCTGTTCTCCTTCAAGAGCAGGAAAACAAGATGATGAACTTTCTATGTAGATATAGTTCATGAATTTCCAATAACATCAGACTGCTCTTTCCTCATCTGCATACACTTTGCAAGACAGAAATTAACCTTTTTGTACAAGGAGACATATTTTAATTTAAAAAAAGGTCTGAAAAAATACACAGACTATTATTTTTCCAGGCATTAGCAATATCTGTTCCTTCTGATAACATGAACTTTATGTGTGTATTTTACTAGGATATTAAGTACAAAATATCAAATTATCATAAAGGTCTCTAAATGGCACATACATGGCTGCAGAACCACTGAAAGAAACAAAAGACAAGAGAATACACCCAAAATATTGACTGACTTGCTCCTATATTCAAATATAATTCCCAGTTGATACACTTTCTCTGACCTAGTGACCTTTACACTTAGTTGCAAATACTGTACTATATCAATTTAAAAGCAGCTTGTCAGCTATATTAAGAGCATGACTAAAGATCCATGCATTCCTTTTGGACCTGCTAGGGCCTACTGACACAATTCTTCATGAAAACCATAATGAAAAACTATTAATATCTTTGTAAAATTAACCATATCAAATTTCCATTCTAAATAACTGGATCTCACAAGTAAGAAATAATAGGAGAGCTAAATCTGCAGGTGTGATGGATGGAAAGCAAAAGCAGCCCATTAAGGAAAACAGTATGTCTTTAGACTGTCTGAAATAAACCAAATATTAGAGGTTCACTAGGATACATTAAGCCACATCTGTTTGTGGCATTACATTTCTGCAAACAAGTACTATAAATTAGACACCCAAACTATCACCTGAGTGCAAACAAAGTGTCATCTACATGCTGGTTTCCATGTGCAGTGGCACTAACTGTGCATAAAATGAATATACAACCCAGAAAGAGGTAAAATCTGAAAAGGTACTGAATGTGACAACCCAGCAAACTCTTAACACTGAAAATACATTTAAAAGCCTTTTCTCTTATTTGTCAGTTTCAGGTTTTCCTGGAAGAAGATTCAATACATTATTTTCCCAAGGTGAAATCTCCCCTTAAGAGACTGGGACTGTAATGCTAATACATGTTTTTAATCGCATTTGCATGTGGAGAGCTGATTTCCAGCACCTTTATTTATGCATATGAACAAGCACAAGCAGCTAATGTTCATGACTATATGCAACTATTAAATCAGGGGGAAAGGTACTGTTCCATTTACCTTCCAGAAAGGTCTTTAGAAGTAACAGATGCCCTAGTAGTCATTATTTTTACTTCATATTAGCTTTAAAGTTCCTAAGATTGATTACACCGGTATCTATCTTCAGATGCATATTAATGTCAGTTCCAAACCAGAGTGGCTTACAACATAGATAAAAAAGACCACCAAAATGCATCCTCTACCCATTAATTCTTTTACAGAGTGAAGTTCTTGAGGCAGACCATTTTTTACCAGAAATATTCAGTATAATTTTGGCTCATATTACTAGAATAGTAATGTAAATACTGGACAATTTAAATAGAAATACTCTGCTGGAAATTATAAAATATTTACTTCTAGCTTTTACTGATATAATCATATTTTGGTATACAAATAGTACACTTTATCATAATTTTAAGTATATACTTGTTTCAGTTCTGTGCATTAAGAAACTGTTACTGTAACAAATATAAGAGTAATATTGCAGTTATTTAAAGAAATAAATATGTTGGATATTTCTGAAAAAAATACTCTGAAAAGTTAAAGTTGTGAAAAAGGAAACACACTGAAGCTACACATTTATGTAGCAACAAAGGAAAGCAATTTTACTTGAGGTGGCATCATTCAGTGTACTAAAGAAGCAGCTTTTAGTAGTGTAAATGCAAGGATCAACCAATGACTATGTTTGAACATCAGTATAAAAGCAAATGCCGTATGTCCTACAGGATAACAGCCATTTTTTTCTGCAGAAGAAACAAGAACAATCAGCATCTTAAAAGCTAATTCCATGTTAAAATATTCATTTTTTTATTATTATCTCTTTTCTAATCTTGTACAGGAAATAAGTGGTAAAACTTTTGAGTATCATAATGCATTATTGCCAATGTAGAATATCCTTTTGAAGAGTTTTGTATATTGAAAACTGATTTCATTCTAGATATATAATAAATTTATCTTGTCTGCTTTTTGATGATAATTAAGCCTTATTGATCTGTTAACCTCCTCTGAGTAATCCTCTGGGGAAGACAGCATGAAGAAAACATTTATGCTGTATGCAAAGCAGCATACTTGTATGTTACATTTTAAAAGGGTAGGTTTGATTTTATATCCTAGAGGGGATTTCAATGATGATGATATTAAAAAATGGCAGGAATATCTACAGGAAAATGAATACACAGAGGACTTTGACCATTACAAAATGCTGCCTACAACTACAAGGGCAGTAAAATGTTGTCTAGTGAGAAGTTATCATTCATTCACCCTTACAAGCAGGTGTGAAACCAGCTTCTTTCAGTTGTAAATGCCACTATGGTATATAAGCCACAATAGAAATTAGTGACAGGAGAAGACTTTTTATCAGCTATTTTATTCAACAATCAGAATTATAAAAACATCAGAGTGCAAATGGAACTTTCATCTTTACTTCAGAGTTCATTCCAAAAATTGACTGAAACAGACACATCTATACTGATCAGTTAAAACTCAATATGAAAGTATAAAGAAGTATAGACAAATTACAGACTAAAGGCATGTAGAGACATCTAAGAGCAGATGCTGAGAAAGCTGAGGGGAAGATACAGTGAACTAATACTAAATATCTGGTACATTCACAAAATCACAGCTGCTAAAAACAATCTAGTTTGTGCAGTAAATTATTGTCATCCATCTACTTATACTGCAAATTAAACGTTTATTTTAATATATTCCTTCTAACAGTGTGACTTCAGAAAGTGTAGTCATACTGATTTCTGTGTTTAAAGCAGGAAAGCTGAAATTGTGTTCCCCAAGGAAGTGGTATCCAAGCACCACAGAGACAGAAACATGAACTATCAGTTATGGTAAGATTCCTATTTGTATTTAGAAACCTCCAACTTCAACAAATAAAAAACCAAAAAAAACTTAAGACTTAGGTGCCAAATATTAGGATGTTTAGGAGCACCTAATGTGCTCCTAATGTGGAAATGAATGTGGAAATTATCCATAGAGTTGTGTCTCTAGCGGGAGGTGAAAACATTGCAGTGCACGTTGAGTGGAGCAGTTGACGTGCTGAGGGGCAGGCCTGCCATTTAGCAAGATCTCAATAGGCTGAGAGAATGGGCTTACAGGAACCTCATGAAATTCAGTGAAGAGAAACAAAAAGTTTCCTGTCTCTGGTACAGAGTAACTCCAACAGCAGCAGAGGCTGACGGGCCATTGCTGGAAAGAAGCTTTGCAGAAAAGAATCAGAAGGTCATGGTGGACAACAAACTGAAAGCAGTCCAGCGGTGAGCCCTTGTGACACATAAGGTGAACTGCATATTGGGCCACACTGGCAAGAGTTCAAGCAGCCGGCTGAGGGAAGGGATTATTCCCTTCTATTCACAACTTGTGAGACCAAATCTTGACTAGTCTGTCCGGTTTGGGGCTCTTCAGTACAAGAAAGACACTGAAAAGTTGGAAGGAGTCCAGCAGAAGCCACCAAGACAATAAGATGGCTCAAGACCTAGATTCTTATTGTTTAATTTACACCTCCTATCTCCCAAGAGCTGAGTTTACTGAGTTCCTTTATAGTCTGGACCTCTTTACTCTCTGGTTGAAGCTGCAACTCCACAAACGTGAGATCCATTAAGTCAACAGAAAGCAAGAGAAAATAGAAAGCGCAAGCCTGAGCCAGAGGCTCGATTTGCCATAAAGTTATTGCATTTTGAAGGAGAGAAGCCCGGATTTTTGTACATAGGACTAAGTCAGTTTACGTAT
The DNA here is from genome assembly GCF_000690775.1 of Eurypyga helias. Classification (NCBI taxonomy): domain Eukaryota; kingdom Metazoa; phylum Chordata; class Aves; order Eurypygiformes; family Eurypygidae; genus Eurypyga; species Eurypyga helias. Next base: position 206,856 of record NW_010257008.1, on the reverse strand, counting down.
TTTACAAAGCAATTAATACATGTTACTAAGTATACTTTAATGAAAAGTAGATGTAATCCAAGGAGAAATTAATAAAAGCCTGATCATGCTATTATGAGTACTCTTAGGTGAAGATATGTGCCTCTTTGCAAGGCCTCGGAATGACATCAGAGGTTAGAAATCTAGCTCTTTACACAGGGAAGCATCTAGGCACATGAAGTGGAATCTAATTCCAGGGAATTTGCAGTTCCCACTATACCAAATATTAATTTGACAGATCACTTTCATAGTCTGGTGCTTAAACTCTGCTAAGGTCTATTCTGTAGGTGTGAAAGTATGTTAAACGCACAGAAAAATTTTTGAAAAGTTCATCCTTAAACCTCTCTTTATAGGCAGCCTGATTTTTTGAAATATGGAGCCAGGTTTCTACCGCCTGCTATGGGAAAACCCTGTGTTCTCTATGGGGAAAATGTCAAATACTGTAATTATGTCAACCTTCTAAATGACATCTCTGTAATACTTCCCTGACTCATGAATTAATTTCTCAAAAGCCTTAGACAGGCTGCTTAATTTGGAGAAGACCTGAAACACAGAAGTTTAGAAGACTGTTTTCAGAGCTGAACTTCATGAATGGGCCTAAGATATTCTGCAGTTGTCTCCAGTCACACTAAAAATATTTAAAATGTAGTTTTTGAAGTACTGTGATCCTACCAATTTGGAAAGACTTAAAGGATTCAGGGAATGTCCCTGAATGTCCCTGCCCATGGCAGGGGGGTTGAAACTAGATGATCTTTAAGGTCCCTTCCAACCCTAACCATTCTATGATTCTATGATTCTATGAATGCGTGTAAAACAACAGGAGAAAAATCCTTTAACTTTTACATGATCCGTTGCAAGTATTTTGCCTCTCCTCAATTTCTCATTCACACATTTTTCCAAGATTTCCTTCCAGAATAGTTTCAAATTTGCTCTGTTTTTGTCAGCTCAATCTCAGCAATAATTATCTCAAATAGCCATCCATTGGATGTATGCTACTTTTATAAATAATGACTCCTTACACTCACAAAGAAAAAAACCCAAACAACAAAACCCTCACCTATGGTGTTTGGAATAATGAGATACATTGTAACAAAACAAGAAAGGAGTTGCTTATGATTTCATGTTGCTTTAACCTACCTTCAGGTTTACAGTTAAAAATACTTACAATATTTATTAATCCATTTTATGTTAATTGAAAAACTGCATACCTAGATTTAAGAATTTTACTCGTGTTTATTTGGCAGATTTGAGGAAATTACTATTGACAAAGGAGTCTGAGAGGGAAAGGGAAATGCTGTATACAATTACAGTAACATCCATCACTATTGAATTGCCATTCTGTTTTAAGAAAAATGAAAAGAAGAACAAAGGACAACACATGTCAAAACATATTTAGCAAATTTTGAAATTCAGTGTTGCTGTTGGATATTTTTGTTATCCCTGAAGAGTTTTTTACTCAGATATACTATGGCTACAGGGCACTACATTGGTCATAATATACACAAACACTGTCTTGGAAAATTAAAATATTGATATACAGCTCAGTTCACAAAAAAGCACAAAAAAAAAAGGTATTTCTAGAACAAATAATTAGGTATACCAAAGCCTCAGAATATATAAGTACAAAATTTTACTCTAAAACAGAAAATCATATTGCAGAGGTTCACCGTTCAAGACCCTAGGGTGCTTTGGCCACCCCCAAAGAGACAACAGAAGAGAAGACAAAACAGGGGACTCACCTAAATAGGCAAATGAAGGGAAATAGAGGAATATAACTCGGGAGTTTAGTTTACAGTATTTTACTCTCAGCTCTAGGACATACAGTTCAAAAGCTGATCAAAAAAAGGTAACAATACTGTATTACGTCTGACACTACCTTTTTCCTCCCATCCACTGGCCCATCCCAGTGGAAGTGAGAGCAGTGTGTGGGAAGGAGCTTGTACCTCCTTTCCAACCCAACCTCCAAACTGCACTCACTATCTCATTGACATCACTTGAACAACTGTCACAGAGAGAAATGAAATGGCTCTATATGAATCCTCTCACTTGAAGTATGCTAATGCTTATTAATTATCAACTGTAGTTGATAAATCCTTGATTACTGCCTTCCTAAAAAGGACTCTACGAAACCTTTATTTTAACCCTTTTTTGGTTCATAGGCAGAAACAACTTTATAACAGCAGTCCAGGGAACATTGTCTTACTATTTAAAAAGATGATAAAACAGAATATGTGCTGTACTAGCTATAAAATGTACAGTCGGATTAACTGAGGCTTCTGTATCATCTTGTTCCACAGCAGGATATACATTATCCCGATGGCAATGTAAACCTTCATCACTGTTGCTTTATTGCTGCTCTTCAGTTTACAGATGCTACTTTAGTTTTTTGCTATTACACCAAAACATAATAATAAATTATGAATTTTTATGGTTTAATAGATTAGAGAACTATAGATTAATAACATGTATCATGATACTGTAGTTAATTGCATTGGCTACATACTATATGCTAGCTATTTTGAATTTGCTGTCAGTTTGTTAATATTTTAAAATATATTAGGCACTCAGGTGTGAGTTAAGAAGATACACATAGGCACTTTATACTGTTCATGTTATAAATTAATAGCTAAGCAGAACAATTAAATCATTTTCATCTCTGGTATAAAAGTTGAACTGCCCAGAAAAGCATATTCTCTATCAAATAAAATAACCCCTGACTTTATGCCACAAGACAGTAATTAAGAAGTAACACTTGAAAGAAAATGGTTTCAGATAATAAAGCTACAAAAGTTTTCCAATAGCTGTTTTGAAAGAGAGCTGTTGGAAGACATATTTGTGTATGCGTATATATATCAAATTGACTTAAGGTCAGGCATCTCTTTTTTTTTTTGAAAGTAACTGAAATACAAGCTAAGGAACATACCACATTGTTGGCAGCCATATCAATTGCAAAGCAAGGGTGACTCTAAGATGCTATTTTCTTATCTTGCACAGATAAAAATGGAAGATGCACACAGGATGATGCATGGTAATCAAAGCTGCATTACCATCACAAAACAAACACAAGACCTAAACCAGAATTACAAACCAGATGCAAAAGCTGCAGTAAAAGGTGCCTCAGTTGCCTTTACGGTTGTAGAAATGTGCATTTGGCTTTAAACACCAAAAATTAATTGTAGCTCTTATATCAGTATACAATTTTTTGCAAACAAAATGAAACCATGAAATCGGTTGTTTACAAGCAATTAGTTAACATTTAATAACTACACCATGTTTAAGAAGAGGCTAAACCCAAGCAGTTGAAGGAAGAGGAAGCCATTTTGGGTGTGGCACCTGCAAAGTCAACAGGTGCTTTCTTTAACGAATTTAGAAAAACAGCCTCAAAGTAAAATTATGTTTCATATTCAGGGAAACGTGCAGCTGGGGGAAAAAAGGGAGCTCATAGAAGCTGTACAAGATGAGGTATATTTGATGTCTTTGAATCTTAGAAATAGGTCTTAAATTCTGAATAATTCTGGTATGGGTGAAAAAATGTTCAAGTAACTCTGAGGGAAATCAGTTCTTGTAAAGTGGACAATAATATCTGCATTTAACTCGTGGGTGCCACAGCCTTGTGCTATGATTGGCTGCCATCTGGGCTCCATCTGACAGTAGCAGATTGGTATGCTCTGCACACGTCCTCACAATTCCTGTCGCCTATGTTTGCTGTCCCTTACACATACACACAATACATTATTTACTCAACTATAAACATTTCTGTAATGTACACAAGCAGCATCTACAGTGCAATCATGCACCAGCATTCAGGATCAATCTAGTGCTAATAGCACTCATCTGGCTAATCTTTTTAAAACTGGTTTATAATAAAAATTTTTAATGGTGCAAACATTTTCTCACATATATATGTTAGCAAGCTCTCATTTTTTGTTTGCTTTCCTTTATTCACTGAATAATAACAGATCCTTATTGCATACATAATATTTTTGCTTTCATGAAGGCAACTTTCTGGTAAGCAGGATAGTTAAATAACTGCAATAGGAACTCTTAAGTGTGACTGAGAACAGACCAAAGCAGGCTGATGTGTTAGCACTGCACAGAAATATTTTTCTTCATGAACAGCAATTTCCTAAGAATGCTGTCAGCGTTGGTATACGAACTAAAACTCCCACAGGATCAACAAGGACGGCACTGTCCTTACTTAAGAGAGCAGAAGATGTTAGTCCTCTCCATTTATTAAATGATTCAACATTGCGGTATGCCTGCAACTAATTAGTATGATCAACACAGTGCAGGGCAGGAACAAAAGCAGACCAGCCTCTGAGATCTGCTGATGTAAAAGCACACAGGAGTATACATTTTTAAACCCTGTCCTATAATTTATAACCATTACATACTAATCGTTCCTTGATGGAACTTTCATTTGTAAGACTGAATTTAATGTCATTTCTGATTAGGCCTGTCTCTGGATATTAAAACTGACCACCAGGTTTATTCACTTACTAGCAGTTAAATAACTTACTTCCTTTAAGACTGTCTTTTACTAAACATTAAAAAAAAAACAGGTCAGTTACTGACAAGTAAGAATGATACAGGTGCACGTAAAAAGAACATATATGTATAGCAAAAGAGAGAGAGAGAGAAATATAGGTATATTTGCTAAGTCATATACTTACCATTAGCACTGCAAAGTTACTGAAGTGTGTACTCTGAATGGTGGTAATATTGCCTGCAGAACTAATTATGTGGCACCCTTCTCCCCACCAGCCTCCATGTCCATCTAGAAGGTCAAAATCCCAGAAGGCTGCAATGGGGTCTATACCCCGTGCAAAGTGCCTCAACCCTATAGTAAGAGGGCTGGTGAGGTTTCCAAAACTGCACCCATCTGCAAAAGCAACAAACTGAATCAGAGAGATGGAGTGGAAAACCCTTTACTGATGAATTGTAAAGAGATCAGATACACTAAAGTACGGGGAAAAAAGCAATAGACATACTCTCAATGATCATTCAAAGGTAATGCTCACATTCAGAAAAGTTTGCAATAGTATTAATAAATCTGAGCATTTCCGTCCTATAAAGTGTTCAAATGATCTTATCATCCTTCACAAAGCAGATTTGTTTTTTGTTTCAGGTTTTTCAGTTACCACCAGTGTTATACTATTATCCATGTAACTGCAGAAACGGCTCAGTTTCATAGCAAGATTAATAGCTGAGGCAATTCTGCACTTTGAAAGTCACATTTAAACATTTTAAAAATGTTAACAGAAATGAGAGCACTAGGCACTATCAAATAAAATTGGTAAAATTGCCTAGCTGAATAATTAATCAAAATAATGACCCACTAGCACATACAGTATATCACATTTAGACAAAAGCCCTCAACAACACCTGGTTTACGTCCATCGTACCAGAAAGTATACTGGTGAGTATTGATACATGCAACAGGGCACTACTCCCGCTCCAAAAGCCTTATTTTTATCAGTGTCTAGGATGTTAACATTGCAATTTTCATTGTAAAGAGTAAAACAAGGTTCTTTCCTATAGCATCGTGCTTTAAGAAACAAGCATCTGTAACAACACTGTCGACAAACAGTAGTCCAAAATTTGCATTCTAGTCATACAGCTAGTACATTTCTTTATTTGCAGGATAATTTGAATAAAATCATGCAGATAGAAACAATTGCAAATATTTGTACTAAAGAAAGAGACTGTTTGCAGCCTCTCAGCATACTGTATACTCTACTCCTCTATTCTCTACATAAGCAAGTACACCGTAGCTTTTAGATTAAAGGAAATAATGCATAACAAGTCCTCACCTATTTTAGCAAAAACAGCTGGTGTGGCAACCGTCCTACGTTTCCCATCATCTGCAAGATTTGATGAGTTTCCTGTGCTAGGAAAGAGTTTTCCATTCCGAAAGACAATAAACTGTAGCTTGCAAGTGGAGTTATCAACAGATTGCCAGGCTGAAGACTGAGAGAAGACAGACTGTGGCAAATGAACTGAAGCTACTGCTACAGCATTCTGTACAATGAGAAAAAAAAAGCAACATTTAAAATGCAAATCACAACAGGGTTGCTTTCATGATGTTTTAAACTCCTGTACAAGAAATGTATGCTGCCTTCCTTTCCCAACAGACTGGAAGCAACCAAAGAAGCACGAGCTGTAACCATGGGAATAGGATTGGTACAGTGCATATTAAAAGGGAAAACGTTTTGATTGAATGTGAGAGTCTATATGGTCAAGCTCCCTGCTGCAGAGGTGAGAATGGTTCTTACCGTGCCTGCTAGAGGGTCCATCAACACTGCAGATCTGATTTAAAGAGACAACCTCTACCAGGTTTTCTCCTTCACTTAAAACAGAATCAGACAACTTACATTAAAACATTTCTCCAAAAGGGTACTTAAAGAGTAGAAAAATTATTTTATTAATACAAAAAATTACATCAGCAGAGAACTGCAAGCGCAGTAAATGCCACATTTTGTGATTATGTTTTTCTTTCTTCATGTAAGGAAAATCAGTTAACTCTGTGTTTTAGTAATGCAGCATTAAAAAATATTACAAGCACTAATGTAACAGAAGAAAACAAGACAGCACTAGGAGAAAATGAATGAAGACTGTCAGATCGCTATAATGGCTTTGAGTTGTGAGTGTGTTAGACACCGTTTTACAAGCAGATAATTCCCTTACAGCAGAGCTATAAAATACACCAAACATTATGTTCTGAGGACTTCACTCATCACACATTTTTTTCCTGCCAAAGTAGCAAAGTAATCATTAAAGACTGAGATATTTACAAGAAAAAACAAATGATGAGCAATGGGAAAATAAACAGGGAGTGTGTCCTGAGCCTTGAAGTGAAAAGTGTATGTATTTAAAAACAAACAAACTACAAAATGTTCTAATTTGCATTTCCCCCAAGGGCAAAGTATAGCTTCTGTGCACATAATTTACATAGATTATCACAGTTTACTCATAGCATATGTGCACTACCTCTTTGAGAAGTAAAACAATAATCTTCACAACCATGAAAACAAACATGATATTAATATATATCCATGTGCTAGGAGAAATACACATGTGAAATATAAAAGGTACAAGCAAGACCAGCGAACTAAAATGAATTTGAGAAGTATCCAGTGACCTCATGATAAATATGGGAGAAAAGCATGAGTAATCTGTGATGTCACTTGGATGCTTAAATAAACAGATAAAGGCTTCAGTACAATTTTATCTTTATTAACATGCATATTTTGGAAAGGTTTTGTGATTTTAACAATAAAAATGCCAAAACCTCTTTTTTTTTGAAGTATGTATTCAATCTAGGTGATGACACATTAAAAATTCTCAGGGAAACCAGAGCAAATAGCCATAGGACATTTATACATTAGATTTTAAAACTACTACGAAGACTTTAATTGGAATTAACTGAGCTAAACATCAAGTACTCATCCTTAGATTGTTTCCACTGCCTAATTCACTAAAGCTGTCATAATTGGCTTTATCTCACGCTTCTGAAAAAGACATATTTTACTCTATGACATCCCAAAGTATCTGTATGCACTGAAACTCTGATTGTTATGTACAGAAATTTTTAGACGTTTCATTTGTCAACTGTTGGGGACTTATCTGGAGATGTATGGAAGTGTAAGAGGAGTTACAGTGCGATTAACTTTACATTGGATTTTTATTATTATTTTGTGCTGGAAAAAGCAACAACAATGACATATTAAATTACACTAATTACTTATTATACACTAAAAGAGAAAGCTAGAAGCATCTGAATAAGCTTATGATAATGAAACCAAGAGCTAAAGGCACTGGGATAAGCAACAATGTGCTATGACTTGACAAAAGCAGTCCTACACGAGCCAGGGAAAACAACAGGTTCATAGCACTTTGGTAAGAGGGAAAATCGCCTAATTCATTGTGGTTCTCTAATTTCTTCTCCAACATGATTTACTGATACCAATGGGAAAAAGTAATAGTGTAGACTGAACTTGGCTGTGAGACTGGGGAGGGCAGAGAAGGGGCTGTACCCGTCTACAGCACGAAGAGCTGCCATGCAGGTCTGGTGACAGGTTCCACAGCTGGGGCAAGGCCAAGGTGATGTCCATCCCTCACCTCCTCACTATTGTCCTGTCTCTGCCCACATAGAGACCCATCACCATGTAGCATAAAAGAAGAGAACCTGGTCACGAGGCCCCAAATTTCACCCACAGAATAGATTTTAGCCTCACCAGGGCAAAGTCAAACACAACGAAGAAAAACTGTACACAGCCTACAAATGGATTTATTGTAGACTGACCACACTGCTCAGGCTGACTGAGTAAATCTCACACACATAGCAACACAACACCACATTTGAGTGCAGGCAGGCTGGTGGAGCGAAGGGCAAAGGGACAGGACTGTTTCTTGACTGGACAAATGTACACATAAAGTCAAAATATTCACTGCACATCAAATATTTACTTTACATAGAATGTCCTCAAAATTAAACATCAAACTGTCTGCTACAACAACATGCCTGCCAACAAGCTCCCATGCTAGAATATTAATGAAAAATGCACACACTGAGAGTGCCTACACATTGACAATGCTGTTTAAAAATATGAATAAATATTTGTGAACAATTCTTACATCTAAGACATGTGTGAATCTTTTCAATAGCATTAGTCATTATTCACAGGAGAGGGATGATTGGAGCACTCAGACAATCCTTGTTATTGTGGCAGAGGAAGGATGGAGCCTGAGTGGAGGCTCGCTTTTGGATTCCACTAATCTTACATGTAGTGATGAATAAGTCAGTTCACCACTCCTTCCTCAGTTTCCCTCGCATTTGGTGAAATAAAACGATGGTATTTCTTTTGCGTCCTGAGCCCAGAGGTGAAACGCAATATAGGAACAATTATTATTATTACCAGGACAGGGACATCAAATTTTGAATGAATGAATGTGCTTTAGATGTTAAAAATCCACATAAATAATCTCATTTAAAAAAAAATTATTTGAACACCATATCACGACGTTACAGAAGAACTGACATTTCTGACCGTGCTAGTAGCAGCACCTCAGAAAGGTGCTCCACTTCTAAGAGGGGAGAAAGAGCACTAGAGACAGAACCACCACCAAGTGTCCGGCATGGGAGCTGCAGTTTTGCAATGACAGGTCAGCACTGCTTACAGTCTGTGTCAGCAATTTACTAGTCTGGATTTAGACATTCTGTGAGCCTTTTCAAAATGGAATGTCAATAATCCCTTCATGACTCCATTTCACTTTTAGTCCTATTAACTGGATTGTACTGGCATTCATTAGAACAAGGAAATCCTGAACATAGTCAGGATTTTTCTAAGGAATATTTTTCTACTGGAAAATACCAGTGTCTTAAAATGAAAGCTATCCACAGAAATCCACCCATTTGCACATAAATATGACAGAAGTTATGCAAGTTTCAACGGTCCCAGTTATCTTCCATGTCATCTGCCCAGATATTAAACAAATCTGCTGTGTGACCTGAGGCCAGGGGAAGAGGGCTTATCAGCACTATACCAGCTCTGAGGATTTTCTGAGAGAGTCCTAGGACTCCTGGCTCCTAAGACTTCTTGAAACTTGGGAAATTTTCCAAAAAGCCAAATGAAAGGTTGTTTTAAACACTCTGAATCATAATTTGGAAAGTACAGTTTTGTAAGTATTTTTGAAGTTTTTTCAATTTCCATTTCAGAGCTGTTTTGTGTGTGTGTGTAATTTTTTAAAATATCTGATGAACAGAAACAGCACAAATAAATCCAACTGGATCCCAAAAGTTTTAAATGTGAATGGAAAACCTCAAGAAATGGTCCTCAGGATATTGAGAGCTATGGACTCTTGACATTTACAGCTCATGCATGTGTGACCCTTATTAAAAATGTTTTAAGGGGAAAAGGAAAGATTTAAAGTGAAGTTTTTTCCCCAGGCAATTTTATTCTGGTCAGCAGTCCATTCCTTATAATCAATGCTAGCATTTATGAAGGAGTTTTTAAGTGTTTAGGAAAGACAGCCTCTTGCCTTAGGTGCCTTTGTGATATGTTGGACCTTTTCAGTAGCTCTTCCTTGCATATGCTTTGATACCAGGTTGATTTTTAGTTCAAGTACAGTTTTTCTGTTTGAGATAAAATGTATTTCATAGGAAAGCATCCAATTTTGAGTCTTCAGAGTAGTCATAAGTTATATTTTTCCAGTCAGCAATTTCTTTAACTTAAAAAACAGCACCTTAACAAGAGGTCAGAACAAAACTGGAGGAAAAAAAAATAAGTGTAAATAAAATTACCTGAATGCCTGCCTGGCAGGGAACTGGAAAAGCAGCTCCACTGCTCAGAGATTTTAAAGAATCTGACAAGGTGCTTTATATATTAAGGTGCAAGACACCATATATTATATTGTTAAAGATACAAGGGTGTTGCCAAAATAGGTACAAGCTGTATAAAGGTATAGTAGCAGTAAAAAAAAGTAGAAACTAAGCTCTATGGACGATAGCCTGTATTACTAATTATGTACTGACTGAGTTAACAGTGTGGCCTTCATAATGAAATCAAGAAAATAAATGATTTATAAATATACAATAGATTTTATTTAGGTCTTTAAGCAAGACAGCAGCTCCTTAGAAGCAACTGAAAACTTCAGTTTGGAGTTAATGTTAAAGGTTTGGTGGTTAACATAACAAAAAAATTACAACAAAAAAAAAAGCAAAACTGCTTTTTCAGCTGTCTCTTTTGGTAGATCTTTAAATTATATTCCTTTGGAATTATGTCAGCACATGATATATGAGATAAAAACAGGCATTTGGACTAGTGCTGTGAGGCTTTAAGTGGACTGCACATGAGTACTGATCTCTTTCTCTGCTATGAAAAATATCAACAAAAAACCTCCCAAAATTTAGACTATCCAGGAAAATGCCAGATAAAGATTCTTCAGGAGATACAGTGTAAGAACAAGGATTAACATCCACATTCGTAAATGATGTATTGCTGATAATTTATTAGTATACTTTTTGTATTCTGAAATTCCACATCAGCAATCTTATTTTAAAATTTCCAAGTTTTACCCAAGTTTTCACCTTTTATGATAATGTATTTTTGCCCAAATGCTGACAACAGAAAAGACACTGTAAAGCCTAACAAAAATCAATAATGAGGGAACAACATTATATCAATTAAACTTTATATAAGAAACAACACAATGTTGTTATAATGTTAAATATTAGCTTTTATATTTAATTTAGATTAAGTTTTTATTTAAGGATCTTTCTAGATTTTTCAGATGGCACTACGTGACTGCTTCAACTCAGGATTCCTTATTACAAGTCAAGCAGTCTGCAACAGACTTGCCATAATGAAGAAAGTTATGCCAGAGTGTGCATAAAACTGGTCTTCCTGGGAATGTAAGAATTCTTAAGGGTAGCTTATGAGTTTTCAACTGGAATTTAAAGGATTTTTTAGGGAATATCCTTGATGTCTTAAAGGATTTTGGACACACCCCAGAATTCACACTGTAACTTTCCGTTGTTTTCCTCTGGTTCTACAGAGGCTCATCGCAGTTTCATTTTTAAAAAGGATGGCTTCTGGCAGTGCGCTCTACAGGAAGACTCACCCTCTCAGGAGTTTGGTTCACTGGGCCCTTCAGGGATCCATTAGCTCCTAGAAATACTACATTTTCCTCTAAGCAGCTTGGGATGAAGAATTAGTTTGCCTTTTTATTTAGAAGCTCAGCTCATTTTCAGGTGTTAAATATGTGAGATCTTTCTGGAAAGATGATAAGCATATTCGATTTTATTATTACATTGATTAAACTGTGGTTTTAATTGTTGCAGATGTACTCAGAGGATGGGATAGGCATATGCTAAATTGTTAGAATTTTAAAATATAAAGTCACAATAAATAATCTTGTGAGCTGTCTAGGTGTAACATTCAACTACATAATTATAAGGTTATCATCATGAATCTTAGGAAGGGCATCATAATTACACAGAATACCTAACTAACCAAATACCTTTCCAGTTCATTGACCTCTGAATTCAATTACACATAAGTATTACCAGTTTAGAAGAAGGAATCATGTGAATTCTAGTTTTGGTACACTGGCATACATGAGGTTTTTTGTTATGACCACTTATAATTTATTTCTGGACTAGGTGAATGTAGGCCTCATAATGGTCTTAATTCCTACATGGTCCGTAGCTAAGCAATTATCATACATAAGAAATGATCAGGAATGGGAACAAAGAATATTTCCCACTACTCAGACATAGTGTTAACAAAGATTTTTCTAAAGCTGGAGAAACACAATTTGATTAAAAGGAGAAGAGATACTAGGTGGCTTATATGCATAAAAACCCCACTCTGTTACAAGTGAAATTCATATTCATTTTAATAGAGCGCAGCACATACTGATCTTATGACTTTTCTAAGATAAATTGTACATACCCATTTATTGAATATGAATAAACAGTGATGCAACCATTAGTTAATACAGTAATTCAAAATGAATGAATATTGCAACTATTTAATCATACTAGATGATAAGATTTCTAATTTCACTGATGTGGTATTCACACTTAAGATAGATAAATATAAAGTTAATTTAGAAACATAAATGGGAATGTAGTGAAAAAGTTTAATTTAGAAATTTTTAATAAACTATTTTGATATATTTTTCCTGAGGCAAAGTGAGCTTCTACATTACACATAATGTACAGAAATCCAAGTATTAAGTGTTTTTTCTGGTGTTGCCTGTTCATAAAGATGACTGCAATGAAATGCTGACATTGCTGCTTGCTGACTACTGAAACATTGCCCCTGTCTGATAGTGGAGGAAAGCTGAAACTGCTGAAAATAATTTTAGCGATTTAGGTCTTTTAGGAAGCGAATTTGAAAGTTCCATACCATGAAATGACTCAATATTCTGTCGATTTTAAATGATGGCTGCACCTCAAATATGGTGTTCAATTTTGGGCCCCTCACTACGAGAAAGACATTGAGGTGCTGGAGCGTGTCCAGAGAAAGGCAACAAATCTGGGGAAGGGTCTGGAGCACAAGTCCTGTGAGGAGCAACTGAGGGAACTGGGGTTGCATAGGCTGGAGAAGGCTGAGGGGAGACCTTATCGCTCTCTACAACTACCTGAAAGGAGATTGCAGAGGGGTGGGTGTTGGTCTCTTCTCCCAAACAACAAGCGATGCGACAAGAGGAAATGGCCTCAAGTTGTCGCAGGGGAGGTTTAGATTGGATATTAGGAAAAATTTCTTCACTGTAAGTGTTGCCAGCATTGGAATGGGCTGACCAGGGAAGTGCTGGAGTTTTATCTCAAAAAGCTGACTGAATTAAAATCTTAATCCTCTAGTAAATGAAGTTTTGTAGCTCAGCTGCTACAAAACAGTGATGACATTCTCCTGGTTAAGATTTTAAAATACTAACATACATTATTAGTTCTTGTCGTCAGTCATCACTATATGAAAACTCCACTGTCATGCACTTTACTGCTCTCAGTCAAGCATGCACCTTTGAGTTGAGATGCCAAAGAAGGTGACTTAAGACTTCTTATATAGTGCATGAACCCAACTAAGATCTGAATTAACCCCAGGAGCATCCCCTCGTTCCCATTCAGTGACTGTTGAGAATATAATACAATAGATTTCCTATAGATTCCTTTCAATACTCAGATGCTAAACCTAACTAAATGTAGGGGATGAAACTCATATAGTAATAAATGAAGACTGAGAACTAAGAACCTATATCAGTCTTCACTCCCATTTCTTAGATCAAACAAAAGGAATAACAATAATCTTAATTCTTCCTACTGCAAGGATGCTTTCAGTTTGCAATGTACTACAGGAGCGGATGGGAGAGCATAGCCTTTTTTTTTTTTTTTTGCTCATGGCTTTTGAATTAATACATGTTTTCAAGTATTAGCGCTGCAGGGCCTGTACATAAAAAAGCAACAGCAACATGTTCATTAAAAAGCGGTCTATATGCCATGAAGTGTTCACTTTTAAAATCTTGTACATTAGTTACATAAGCTGCAAATTTGCAATTTAATCTGTAGAAAGTGAATTGTTTTACATTGTTATATGTAAGCATTCGCAATGGTATGAATATTTTTTTGTCTTCCCCTCTTGCTCTACTGGTTTTCTAATTTTTTTCAGTAAAGGTCAATTCTTCTGGCATCAGTATATTTAATGTGTTCACAAATTTGTACCAAAGACCTTTATTCTAAAGGGCTTCATTTTATCAGTCAGACACATCAACAGTGTGTATAACTCAGACTTTTTCAAGGGCTTCCACTGCCAAATTTTACTGATTTTTTCTTTGTTCAAGTGTGTTACCATTCTTGCTGAATCACTTCTAGTCTCCTATTAAACTGATATGCCTTTATTTTAGGCAGTAGCAATGTTCATTTTCTAACATAAAAACTTAATATTTTCACCATTTCACTGTCTTTCTCTTCTGGACTCCCCAGTTTTACTTTCTGCATTAAATAGGATGGAAGTACTTTGCTGAACCCTGCACATACATTTCTGGACTCTTACTACTGCTACTACAGATGCCTATACGAGTACCTGAGTGTATGAATTAATTATGTAGGAGTGAGGATCTGAAAGAAACGTGCTCAAGGAGGGAAACAGAAAGAAAATCAATAGAGAAAAAAATTGAGATGCTCATGCCTTATGAAGGACTAACATCATGTACAAAATTAATAACTAACATTATTAGGTGAAAGACAGTGTATTTGAGAAAAACTGGCAGAATCCCAAATTGTCTATCTGAGCAATGAGAAAGACTTAGTTTTTTTTAATCATCAGGAATTCTAAGTCCTGGAAGCTCCATATGTCTACAATGATATGAAAACATTGCTGCCAAGGGCACAGACTCTACTAAAAACTGTATTTCCATTTTAATCTGATTATTGTCTAACATAAGGAAAAAGTACTTTTGTAGCATGTATGAGGGCCTAGATAAAACTAGAAAAGACTAATTTAGCAAACTAACAAATGGATTTTGATAGTACTTCCCCAACTACACCTAGGCTTATTTTGTTTTTTTCTTTCATAAAGGACATATTACCTGAAAAGCAAAGGTTTCCTCTTGAAAACATCATTGAGTAAATGTCTTAACTTTAACAAAATGAAATAACTTCAGTTAATGTCCTATTTTATTCCATATGTAAACACAAAAATAAAAATTGATTTGCTACTTTGTGCTGTTCTGTCATTCTAAATTCTGATATTCCCACATTTCTTCAATAGTTCTACATTAAAAACACAGTGACCAATATATTAGTGAGGAAACAAAACTGTATTCACTAGTTATAAATAACTTACAATTTGTTTTTGAATTTTATAGCCTTGTTGGGACTCACTGAAGGACACACCAAAAACGTTTGCTCTATAGCTTGGTATCCTCTAGTATTTTAGATTCTTTTTAATGTCTCTGTTCAGAAGCAATAAGCCAAAAAGGATGCAGTCTGCATGTCTGAACAACAGCATTTTCTTGCTTTGTAACCTTGACATGGAGAATGCAAGATACTTATACTTGCTAAGCCATGGTCTATTCAGCATCATTGTGTTAGCATTACTCACCAAGTGGAATTAAAAACTGCACCACAGTTACCATGACAACCAGCTGTCTCCCACATACAGCATCAGTTTGAATTTGTGCAGACCATTTCTAACAATGATTTAAGTCAACAAATTCAGTATTACCCTAAGGTAAAAATCTGGTTTAAAAACAAATAAATATTTTCAGTTCCATAATATTACTTAGTTCAACACATTAATTCCCAGTATAACCTGGGAGGTCTTCAGAGAGCTATAGTGACTTTTTTTTAGAAATTGAAGGTGAATGGTAATCTTCTGGTCAGTGTACATTTGAGGACCACTGAAATTCTTGACTCAATGAACGTGTAAGAAGCATATGGAGATGAGAAGGCATGAAGTTCATAGGAGAGTTTGTAGGGAAAATGCATTGGAATACTTATTTTATAAGTTTCTAAAATTTACACTTGAATGATGCCATTGATTACCTTGGGTAGTATCATTAACATCATCAGTACATGCTTACTATGCAGATTATTGCTAGAAAATAAAGTGTAATCCACATTCATCCAAAAATATCAGCCAGCAATTCTCCACTGGGAAAATAATCTGAAACGTGGAATATAATTTCTGGGCCAGGGAATTCTGAAATAAATTCATTTTCTAGTAAAGTTACAGGGTTTTGTTTTGTTTTTAATAATCAATTCACATGCAAAGAGAAGGCCCAGTTGCTTTTGAAACAGCTGAACTATAAAGGAGAGAGGGAATAGGAGTATATCAAATTTACAGTGTCTAGTGAAACATCATAAATTGCATGTCTGGTCATCAGTATGAAGGAGCCACCTGGCAGTTTTCAGATCCTTTTGATCACCAATCATGCTTTCAGTAGAGAACAGGCTGTTTTGATTGTCATTGCGTAAACACATAATGCATGGTTTAGTGGTGGACTTGGCAGTGTTAGGTTAACGGTTGGACTTGATGATCTTTAAGGTCTTTACCAGTGTAAATGATTCTATGATTCTAATGGCAACGATGGCCAGGTCTGCTGGCAGAACACTAGGATGTATTGTTATGAGGAAAGGGAAAACAAGAACCTCCATAACAACACAAAAAACATATTAATTGTACATTTGTATACTGAGTGTGGGGAGAGAGGGAAAACAAGATGTAAAAAAAATGGTGAGGCTATTAAAATGAAATACATGGTCAAACTAAAGGGAATAAATTAATAACAGTATTTTAATGTATGACACTAAAATAATCAAAGACAGAAGAAGAGAGTCCATATTTACTAAAGAAACTGCTAATGTTACATACTGAAGTATGTACGTATTAATGATATATCCTACACTCACTCATTTTTCTGGAAGCAAGTGCCACAACTAAATATTACTGCAGATTTCCAATTCGGTATATGATACAGCATTTGTTGAATCGCAGAACTTATAAACGTGTCTGAAAAGTAAACTGGACAAATATTTGCAATGCATTTAAAATTAAAAAATTCAGAGGCAATAAGGAATTTGATGCTAGTATAAGTAGTTTTAATCTGTGATTGAGAGTTATTGAATTTAACTCTGAGGAAAACACATAATAATAAAAAGTTTTAGTTTGAATATAACGTTTTCAGTTTTAAATAATTTCATTTACATTGGAATGCTAGTCAGAGGACAAAGACAGAAAAATAAGTATAATCATAGAATCACATCTAAAAGATTGAGGAAAGAAGTAGCAGAGAAACGTGTTCAGTCCTGGATCACTGTGGACACATTCGTTATCAGTGACAGGCAATGTGAAATCAAGCACAAACTGAAATCAAACCCTTCTTTAAGGTTACACTAAACTGAACTGACAGGAACACTACATGCAAGAAAGAAAAAGAAATGGATTTCTATACAGCACTTCAGTCTTCAACAATGGGAGTGCATGATGTTTAAATGTAAAAACAGAAGAATTCAAGGCAGAAAAGAGGTAGAAAGAAAGAGAAGGAATAAAATATAACCTGGGGCTCCAAATCCACAAACCCAGACAGGAACAAATTTTTTGCTAGCAAAAAGGCTGCACAGTCAAAAGTAAATGACAATGGAAAACCAAATATGATTGTTACTGGAATTTAACAGATCTGTAACAATCCATTAACTCCCAGATTGAGCTGCAACATAATATCATAAAATAAAATACAAATTAAAAGTAAATCAAGATGACAATATGGGCAGATGTGAATAATTTTGCCCTGAGGCTGAGTCTACACCCCTGTGTCAGATGTCTTAATGGGCTTAAAGTAACATTGCTAACAATTAATGGATGTTTTCTTGTTACATTTCAGAAAAGTATTGACAGAGCCATTTCAAAATGAAGTTGAAAATTTATTCTAAAGTTAGGGAAAAGGTCTTTCAGATAGCAATTTGAAAAACAGGAAAAACCCCAACTCTAATCTCACTGCTGGATTTGTCTAAAGACTCATCCAAATTTTTTAATCAGCTTGCCCGATGCACGCTTCTTGAGTACAGTAGACTTATGGGTATGTTTGTATTAACATTTTGGTTTAGATTTGGAACACCAGTCTGATATTCAGATATTTTTTTCATCATATCACATTCTGAATGCCACTTTTCAGACAAATTTCTGGATCTCTACTGTCATGCTTTCACAAAGTACTCTCACAGTGCACAATGTGGATTCCATTTGGATGAAACAGTCACAAAATGTAACGGATGAGTTACATAGCACCAGACTAGAACTGATCTGGAACAAATACCCTCAAATACATGTAATATTCATGTTGGATTCTCCATTTGCTCCACAGATTTGCATCTATTGCACTGCACTACTTACTAAGGCAGGATTAAACAATTCTCACTTTTTACAAATTCCTTCTTCCATTCTGTGACTCTTGTCACTCCTGGTTCTCTTACTATTACGAGTAACTGATATCTGTCTTCTCCTAAACCTCAAAACCAGATAAAACCTAGCCCTTACTCTTCCCTACGTCATAGTCCTCTTCTTTTTCTCCTATCTACAGCTGTGGATAGCTCTGCAATCCCCACAATCACTTCAACCTCCACATACAACAGCTAGAACCCTTATAGATTCATTATGGCTTAAAACAGGTCATCTCTCCTGTTGTCTCATTCAAGGACAACTAACTGGGGGACTCTGAAGTTAAGCAAGCATGCTGTAACTGCTATGCTTAGCTTTAGATGGAACAACTCAAATGGGGGCAGGGAAAACACACTTGCCACTCTCCAGAAGAAAAATCATGGTCTGGCTTTAAGATATATGAAAGATAGCATTTGAAAAGGCCAGGTGAAAAGCTGCAGCAAAACCTCAAAACCAGCTTCATTCTGTTATTCCTCATTCAGATCTGCAAAAAGAAAGAAAACCAAGAAAAATGTCTCCCCTTTCCTCAGAATACATAATTCCATGAGAAGGAAATAAAATGAATGATAAGGAGAGGAAAGATAATGCTTGATAGGCCAGTAGTTTTTCACCTTGTAGGAAAGTTCTAGTCCTGAAATATATTTTCATCTGAAGCAAGGGAATGGCAATAATTTAAAAATGCACATTTTCAAAGAAGTTGTGAAGTCTGGCTAGTTAGTGGATTGAATCAATGAAGTGAGTAAAACAAAAATGCTTATTTTATTCTGACCAGTTAACCTCAGATACACATAAAGGAATTGATACAATTTCAATTGGCACTTCCATTCATACAGAGGAAAAAAGATTTTCTGTTATGCAGATAATAAAATTTGGATATTTTTAAGACATGGCTGACTGAAGCAATTAAGCCAATTCAAACTTTGTGTTTTAGATAGGTGAGTACATAATGAACTGAGAGATCCTGAGAGAAGTGCATAATTATCTAGAGGTGGAGAGAAGTGGACAGTAAAATTGAGTCTGCAGGCAAGAACAGTTGTATGTACCAATTTGAATACCCAAAGCAAAACTTTTGCATTTATTATCTTTGCATATTTTGCAGATGGTTTAGAACAGAATGTTATAAGGGCCTACAAAGGGTTTTAAAGAGTGTCCTATTTTTTTTTTTCTACTGAGGCTTCTATATCCTTTTTTAATTCACGATTTTAAGAAGACATATCAGAATTTTTTCCCCTTTTCAAAACCTTAATCAGTCTTTACAAACTAATACTGCACACAGTGGTCTTCTCAACTAAACAAACTTACTAATATTTCTGTTGGTTATGGTTAACAAAATCCCCACCATGACGTAAACACTTGTTTTGGTGCATCCCAGAGACCCTTGCTCCATGGCTTGCTATCTTGCAGTGATCCTCTCCAAATAAAGGTGCTGCAACAAATGAGGATGAATGAGGAATTCCATCCATCTCTCATTTTCCTCAAATGTATTTTCTCTTTTTCTCCCTCTGAAATAATGTCAGACATATCTGCAATACTATAGTTGTGTACTCAGGTTTTCACTCTGAAGCACAAAAAGGCATTAATATCCAAGATCTTTACCTTTTATGGAAGGAGAGAAAGTGTCAAAGCAGGGAAAACATTTTATGAAATCTGTGGTCAGGTTATCCAATGGGACAAGCACCCACCACTGCCTTTCTGCAATGATTCAGTGCAAACCAAACATTTATCTACTGGGCAACAAACTAATATTTTAGACTTTTAAGAGTGCATCATGGTATTCAGGCCTACACAATTTACAAATCAGTGTGCTTATCATTAATGTAATTACTATATTATTCTGAGGTATTTAATTACATATAATTGAAAAAGATTTTAAGTATAAACATGAATAATATGATTGTATTTCTACTTAGATTGATTTCCATAATTATATTTGATAGGTGTATAGATACAATTTATACTAATACTTAATTCCATGGTGCTTACTGCAGTGATTTTCTGACAGCTGCAGTAAACTTTATGCTTTCTTTTCAGAGACTATTTATTTCTTGGAAACAATTCAATGAATAAAATAATTGGTTATGAAGTTAACAGTGAGTGTATTATTTAAGAATAGACTTCTTTACCTGAAATTTAAAAAAAATGTTACATGTAAAGTCCTACTCTATCTCTTTGGAATGCATATAAGTAAACATTTGTATAAAATAACATATTAAGTATAAAATGGAAAGCTGAACAATAGAAAACCTGGAAAGAGACATTTTTTTAAAATTGTAAAAGTATTTCTTAGAATAGCTGAAAAACTACTTTTTCATACACTCAATTAAAAAAACAAGAGAAAGATCCTGTATATAGAAGGCTTGTGCAACATACATTTTACAGTAACTTGATCCCCTGCTGAAAGCATATCATAAGCTTTAATCAACTAATACAGCTGGATTTGCATCAAGCAAAAGCTTCAGCTAGATACAAGTCTGGCAGAGACTGATTCACAAAAACTTTAATTTTGCAGTTTGCTGTGTGCCACACATCCTTTCTGTTGGGTGTGAAGGAGAGTTAGCAGTTTCATATTGTGAACATTAATTATCACTTGCCTGTATATACCTTGTGGGAAAAAAAAAAATCTAACAAAATGAACAGAATGTGTGTGCAAGTGAATATCTACACATAGTTTTAAAGAGAGAGAAAACATGTACTGCTTAGTCAGGAACTACTGATGAATGGCATCTCTATAATACAGTTCAAGAAAGAATGCGACATCATCAGCCACTGAAATCTACACTGCAATGATAATTCACGGTGGTTAAGGATTTGCTGCAGTCTCTTTAGTGTTTCTCAGTGAACATATGGGAGTTTGTAAAAATATTGCATGGTTTCAAATCCATACTCTGTATTTCCACTTGCTGTAATTTTCAGCAACAAGTAGGGTCACTTATCCTAAATATTGAGGGTCTTTCCTGCTTAATCAATGAGCAACTTCCACTGGTATTGAAAGAGGCAGAAGCACTGAGCATAGGCCAAAGTTTGTGTAAGATAGAATCATTTATTGTTGAAACCCAAATTTCTTTATTTTGGCAAAACAGTGATGGAGAGGATGGCTACATGGATTATGACAGGCTAGAGAATAGATTTATTATATATGTTTCAATCTAGAAGAACCTGCAGTGTGCATCTTTTTGTTCGCATGGTAAATGACCGATTGATTTTCTGGTGTCTACTCAGCAGTAAATAACTTCACATACATTGCAAGGTAAGGCAGACATCCAGAAAGTCATGGGTTTGTGCACATATTTGTATTTACCCTGTAGTAACAAAGTGTCAGAGTCACACCATAAGCTGTTGAAACAAATCAGAAGTGCTGACTTCCTCTCAGCACTGCAGTGGGGTACAGATCGTATCTGATGATATGAAATAAACTTGCCTTTGAAATTGTTTTTCCACAGGTCTAAAAAGGGTGTAATTTTCATGCAGATACCTTCTATCTTATTTGATATACACATCAGCTCTGCTAGCCTTTCTACTGTCATTACATCAATTGATTGCAGATCACGCCAACATATGTCCAGTTTTACAGAGGTTCAGCCCCTTTTGTAAGCTCCTAACAACCTATCCTTTAGCTCCCACAAGCTAAACATATGGAATTCATAAAAACACCCAAAAATAAATAAAAAAGCCTCACCCCACACTCTGAATCCAGACAACAAACTATGCAATCTACTAGCTTTTTAACAATGGACCAGTTAAAAGGGAAAGCTGCTCCTTACTTCTATATGAACTCAGAATATTCAGATTTTCTGAAAACATGGATAAAAGGATCACCATTCTCATAGGAATACACAATACTGAAGCTTAAAATCATGAGGTAGATATCAGAGAAGAATTTTGCCCACTGCTCTGGCAGAGTATTTAATGCGTTGAACGAAGGATTATATGACAAGAGATAAAAGAGAGGGATCATCTCTATGGAAACACTATGGTCTACTTCATCAGTAACGGATAGCTCAGAAATGAACTATCCAAATGTTACAAGGCAGTCCAGTAATATAACGATTTGAAACTAGTGCCTACATAACCCAACTGGAACTATAAAATGGTTCACACAAATTGCATGGAAGATTTTACCAGCCATAACCACCAGAGAGGTGATTAAACCTTTAATTGTTCTTTGGTCCTACAGTGCATAAAGTCTTCAAAGTTCTTTTCATTACATACTATCTGTTTGAAGAATTAGAAGTGAACTGTAATAACATAATTTTCAACATATATCTTAATTTTACACAGTACAGACCTAGTAACTGACCAGCTAATCTCAGCTTTAAATTATGAGTATTGAAAATGAAATTCCACTCAAAAAAAAAAAAAAGGCTATGCTAAAATGGCATTGTTTTAATCAACATCTTGACTCTTAATCATTTTTATTCAGGATGCAATTTCTTAGTTTGGGACCAAGGCATTATTTCTGATTTTTTATTTTCATCAGCCCACGTATAACATAGGAAAAGACAGATTAAACTGGCTTCTGCTTCTCCTTGTGCATCACCAGACTTATACAGTAGTATCCAATCAGTTGAAACTACAAAATTCCCATTTAAGACAGCAGTGTCAGTAGCAGCCTAATCTGTGCTGTTAAAAAAAAAAAATAGGTTTTGATTTAAATATACAAATTCATACTTTAAAGATTTTCATAACTGGTAATGCCTTAGTTCAGAAAAAAACTTTAATATTTGGTACAGCTTCAAAGGGCTGTACAAGAACACATTAACTGGTCCTTATTTTTATAAGGAATAGCTAACATATCTGAAGATTGGGATGAGTTAAAACAGCAGAACTGGAAAAAGGACACCCAGAAGACAAAAGCTGTTCTAGGCAAAGTTCATAAAGCAAATGAGAGCTAGGAATAGACAAAGTATATTCAATTACATTCTTTTGCTGAATTAATTTTGGTCTTGTCCCCCATCTCTCTTCCATCTGTCTGCTGCACTCAGTGAAAGGTTCTATAACTGATACACTGCATACTGTTTTTATAGCTACCAGCAAAAATAGTGGTTATAATGTGCAAAATTATCCTAAATCTCAAATCCAAGATTTAGCACAACTAAATTTTACTTTAAATGTTAACTACATTATCCTCTTTCTTTTTAACTACATCAAACATTTTTACAGGTCTGCAGCTTAGGGATAATGCTACTTTGGCATAAAGAACATTACAATTTCTCTTTCTTGCCTAGTATTTGTGTGGTGCATTTAAGGTCTAACAAATTTATGTAATAATAGATCTTACTGAAAGAAGCATAGAAGAAGAAATCCTGGATACACTGTTGTGCACATGAATTTTACTTACACTTCAGTGAGACTAGTATTTCATCCATTCTTCTTCTGTTTCTCAAGGTTTAAGAATATGCATTGTCAGCTTTCTTCCAATCACAGTTCAAACCCAAATGCTTCATGTTTCCATTTTTTATTATTAGTGAGAAATATATCTTTATTGTGTTCAACGATAATTTTGTATGAAGGTATTGAGAAATCATTCATTTGTATGTAAAATAAAAATATTTTTTTCTCAAGCTATCTGAATGCCTCTCTTTATTCAGGGTCTGATGAAAGGTAACCTTGAGCTATCTCTACCTCAACACTGTTTTAATCTCTTACACTATTACAGGCTATATATGGGTTTAAATAGACTGTGCCTTGGAGAAAATGATCCTACTTGTACAATTGAAAATTTGCTTTTCAAATTAACAGTTTGAGTGTTCCTTTGCTAGGAATTTATAGGGAATTAAAAAAACGTTATGAAACACACAATATTCAAGATCAGGAAAACAATGACAGTGTGAAAAACCATGTTCAATCTTCCATCAAACCTAGTAATTACCCCATGAAATAAATACAGCATTTCTTAAGAAAAATCAGAATGCTGACACAAAGTTAATAGTAGAAAAATCACAGAGGGAGATATTTTCTATTACATATCTGATCAGCACTTAGTATCCAATGATTATAAGGAAGGATAGTTCAAATGTGTATCTGGAGAAGCTAAATTACTCACATTTGAACTGGAAAATTTTTGACAAGAATTAAAGTCTGGCCTGCAGTTGTACACCTTTTTTAATGAGAAAATCTAAACTGATGGGCAATCCACATGGTTTTCTGGTACTTAAAAATTCAGAACTCTGTTGAATCAAATTCTATTTAAGGCTCAAGACTTCCTTGTGAATTGCAGTTTGACTTTGCATCAGTTTGACCATTGAATTTATATCATGCCAAATTATTGGTCATGCACTGGATTCAGAACTTTGCAGATGCAGATTTAGACCTCTATTTATACTATGATTTTGAATTTGTTCAATAGGCTGTATGAAATAACTAGTAAGTTGTGGGTAACTGGCACTTTCTAGGGTACCAATTTGACTACATGTTGGTCAGAAAGAATCACCTGAGATGGTATGCCACTGAGCCCTGACTGGTCTGCACAACTCTGGCATTCAACACTGTAAGCACTTTTGCAGGTGCAAGAAAGGTGCAGGCGTTAAAAGTTTTGCAGAAGTAGGCATATCAAACTTTTCAAGCTTAAGCAAAGATGAAGGCTTTCACACTTTGAAAAAAATCACATGCCATACATATATGTCTCCTTAGAAGACCAATAATTGATTTTAAAAAAAATATTCTAGCCTATCTATGCCAAAAAAGTGACTCTGACTTCAGCCAGCATTTGTTAAACGAAGCCCAACTACTCCAACATGCACTGTGTGCAAGCTATTGGACAAGAGGAATACAAGATTAACTCTATTAGATTCAAAAGTTTAAAAGAATAAAAAGCTAAAAAGAATTTGGCATTTTGTAGATAATTAAATCACCAGTATCCAAACATGTCTTGAAGCATATGAAGACCAATTATGCTCATTCCTGAGAAGCCAAAACATATGTATTTAAAATGGATTTAAGTGTCTAGATCTGATAATAATGGTGCTGTTTAATATATATGTGTTGCATTACAAGTGCCTTAAAGCATCACTAGCATATTTCCGTCAAGGAAAAAATTATCTTATTTGCTTGTGGTACATTTAAACAATTAATATAATTTTTAATTCCTTGTTTGTATTTCAGATCTCATTTTGAGGAATAATACTTAAAGATTTTATAATTTAATACAAAATAAATTTATCACCAAATAAAATAATGTTGTCATCACAAACATAATTTCCAGTACTGAGCTGTCTTTTAACAAAGTTTACCAGAGCTAAACAAATTCCATAAACAAATGTTTTCAAAAAGAATTTTCCACTTTACATGGTACCAATAATTGAGATTTTTGATCTTGGCTTATTAGCTACTAGAAACAGCAAACTTGCATCCAGAGGAATTAGTGTTAACTTTTTTATCTGGTATGTGTCTGGCAGATAAAAATGTAATTGCACATACTGACATGTCTTTCTCTTTGCAGAACATGATTCTCTGAAAGAGCATGGTATATATTGGCTTTCAACATATTCCAGTAGCATTTCAGACACTATTTTAGTCATCTGATGAGTTGTAATTTATGCAGGCCTACTGTAGACATTTTTCATCTGCTATTTGGATCACTATGATATTCATAGTAATATAGATATTTATCTTTGTCATGAAAGAGTCTAGAGCAGAAGCAACAATACTAACAATTAGAAATACCGAATAAAAGAAAAATAAGTTTTATGGGTTTTTTTCAAAATTTATGCATAAGGTGAGAAGTAGTCTATTAGTTTTTGCTTGGTTAAAGCATTACTTTAGGCATGATGGTGAATAACAGCTTTTGGCATGGCACAGGGCATCTAAGAAAGAACAACCCCTTAAGAACATTACTAGAACTGAAGAAAAGAAAAATGATACCAAGAATAAAATACAAATAAATCACATAACTAGTTTGAACCACCATGCAGTGCCACTGTTAAAGAATAAAGACGAGAGAGAGAGTGGTAGACACATGTTTTCCTTTGGATATATTCCAGACTTGAACTATGCTTTGAACTAATTAAAAGAGTTTTAACTCGGAGCTGCAAACTAGCTTAGACTTATATATGATTTGGACAATACATGATCTGTGTGAAAGAAAATTACCTCAGTTTAATGTTGATTGTAACACACCTTTCTCAGCAAGACAGTGAAACCGAGTAACCCACTGAAACTCAGTAAAGATGAGAAGACATAGACAGAGGAATTCTTTCCTGACTGTTTCATGAAGTAAAGAACTAGTTTTTACAAATGAGTCCTCAAGGTGGGAGGACAATAGCACACCCTGGGAATATGCCAAGTCAGATATTCTGGAAACTCATGTTCTTCATAGCAAAGTATATGGTTTTGCCAATTCGTTTGTATATTATGCTGAATTTTTGTATGGTTAGGTTGGTGCACTCAATTACTCCCACAGAAGCAATAAAAACACATGTAGCAATTCATCTTATTACAAGAAACTGTATTCATATACCACAGATCATGTCACAATTTTAGAATTAAACTCTTCAAAAGCATTAATAGAGAACAGAAATGGCAGGTGAAAGTAAATTATTTGCTTAGCCAGCAATGATGAACTTTGTCTTTTAACAAAGGGAAATTCACAGATCAGAATATCAGTTTCAAGCTGTGAATTTTCCTATACTCTCTTCAGTAGTGGGAAACACAGCCAGTGAAATTTTGGAAGTTTTACTTGCTGAATAATTTGGAATTTTAAAAATTTATTTGACTCTCTGTCATGAGAGTCATATTTTCTTCCTTCCTTAAAGATCACCAGAACTAAACTGTGGCCTACGTAGCTATGAATGATACGAAGATGATAAAGATTCTTGACAAGATGAAGAAAAAGCACTGATGAAAAGGTCGCTCACATGAGGACAAATATGGAGCCAGCAAAGACGATATATTTGTGAAGCACGGAAAACCCAATCTTCTGCTATTGCTATAATAGCAGTTTTGGTCCTACTCCAAATCTGTAGTGCTCTCACTAAGTAGCTGTTAAAGAAATACATGAAGCACTTCATGATGAAATCTCCTAAACAATTCTGAAAGCACAGAGGTGGAAGACAGAAGCCAAACTTAAGGATTTACATTATCACATTACTGTGTTCAACACTTTCATGGCTACAACAGAATAAAGTGTCCAATTTTTTCTGGGATCAGGAAATAGGAAAAAAAGGATTAATCTCCTAGCAACACTTAAAAAAAGCCCACTTTTATTGCTCCAAAGTAGAACTTGCTAGCATGAAATTAAAATGTTGACAAATGACATTGAATTCATGCAGAAGACTCGGTATAACTGTGGTTAATTAGAAACCCCCAACTTCTATAAGTAATGACCATTCACAACACACATTTAGTTCCAAAGACATGACAGAGCTTTTTTTGGGAACTAGTAGCATATATATTTAATACAAGAAGGGGAGTTTCTGCATTTGATTTCTAGAAGAGCTTAACGCAATTTAAGGCCCCTTTACAAGATATCTGGGTAAGTGCAACAAATCTGACTTCAAGATGCCAGTTCTACAGCACTGTGCAGAAGTAGTCATGAGGCTGGATTTGAGAATGGAGTTAGAGCTTGTCCTCACTCATTAGAGCATTTTTGGGGCAAGCAGTGTAGGGAGACCTAGCCAAGTTCCTGGGCACTTGGCTAGGCAATGTGCCCACCTGCCTCACCATATTCAGTCTTTCTGCCTTTTGCTGACATTATTAGACTTATATCACAGACAGTGATCCTGGCATTGGCAGTCAGAGTACCCACAGAATAACAGTTTGCTTTTACAAATGCAGGATATGGAAATGCACACTTAAAGTCAGAAATTGGTTGATCTTCAATCTTCTATCCCCCAAACATGTTGTCTTGATATTCAAGACAAAAAACCCACAGATTTAGAAAAACAAATATTTAATCCTAAGGATCAGGGAAGACCACAAGCTCTGTGTAGGATTCAGACTGAGCAGGACGTACACAGTCTAGTGTGTGAATGTGCGGAGAAAATTTGCAAGTGACTATAAAATAATAATAATAATAGCATTCTGCTGAGTGAGGCATATATTCTTTCAATTCACACTTCATTTTACTGGAGAGAATTTGCAACTTGTAGTCTTATATTTAACTAAAGTCATGCAAAGCAATTCACACCCCTGTATCTTGTAATCTAAAGATAACCACTGGCATCAGTATTTATGCCAAAGAAAAAGAAAAACAGCCAATTTTAGCCCAGGACTAACTTAATTTAATGCAGTTCATATACTCTGGTAAAAACATAGCACAAGAAACATTTCCTCACCTGATAAAGTGGTCAAGCAGGAATCTAAATTTCTATTACAGAACTTTTACATGCCTAATACAAAGGTTTCATTTGAAATGTTGCATGTGTCAGAGAGCATAAATTTGCATCATTATTTGAATTACTGTAGTTGCGCTTACGGTAAAGATAAGGAAGTTTGTATTGCATATGCTGAAGTTAAATTATTTACGTAGTTTTACATAATTTTCCAAGATTGGCAAGCATGACCTTGTAAATTGCTTCATATAAATATTAAACTGTCCTGAACTCATGGATCTGTCCAGCTTCTCAATAAATTAATTTGCAGTCAAGTGCAACAAGAACTGAATACTATAGTAAACTTCATCAAAACAAAAATCTATTGTTAATAAAAGAACACTTTCCATTCCTATAGTGTATTCTATTCAAATATTTGAAAGTGCTTCATTAACATTTTACATAACCATACAAGGTAGTAATTATCCCTTAATTGCTCAGGTTGTAGTACTGAGTCTCAAAGAATTCAGGTGATTTAAGCATCATCACGCAGAAAACATTATGAAGGCAAAAATACAACAGAGCCTGACTGTGTAGTAGTCTGAAGACTTACCCAAAAGTTACCACATTTGTATTTATCTTGTGCCTTGTGTTAAACTAAACAATTGAGATATTAAAGACTATCTAGCCATAAAGCTCTCTATAGGTACCATTAGTACTGCTTTACTATTGCTCACTGTCTTTTCTATCTCATTATTGCAACACTTTGCAGACTCAGTATGTGTATTTTCTTGTACTGGACATCCAAAACCTGGACACAGTGCTCCAGCTCAGGTGTTAGTAGTGCCAAGTAGATTATATGATGCAGGCAGATTATATGATGCTAGTCCTACTAGAGTTTTGAGCACTCTCAAAATTCTTCTACAAGCCTCCTTAGGGAGATGGCCAACTAGACAATGGAAAATTAAGAGGCATATGCAACTAATGTTACAAAGAAGCACTGGTATTCAAGCACTAAACTTCATATAATTTTCACAGAAATGGGCACTGGAATGGATTGCAGGGCTGTTTCTACTTGAAAGGCTGTAGACAAAACAGTAAAACCCTACTGTTTCAGTCAAGTTGTCATAGTAGAATCACAGGATTTAGTGATATTTCTGTCATCGATCTTTTAAATGCTGAAAGTAGATCAAAGACCATCTTCAGTCCCCTTACTCTGGATGCTTGGAAAGAATTTGCAATAGCTATCAAATATGCACTCAGATCTGGAGGGAATGGATGATTATGAATATACTGTATGTAGGTTTTCACTCCAGTTCCAGAAATTTGAAAACATATTCTCTCATAGCTCTTTGCTGTTCCTCAATGTCTACCCAACATTCAGCGCTATTTGTCAAAGTGTTGTATAAACAAGAATGTTAAAATATTACAAAATGACAGTTGTACAATTTAAAAAAATTGCATAATAAATGCAGTGGAAAGAAATTGATTTTATCTTTAACAGATATTTTGAATAATAAAGATATTTGGTGAATGCTGACTTTCTCATAATTATCTATTACAGATTACATTTTTCCCCAAAAGACTTTAAAAAAATCAACCACTCACCCCCACCCTTCCACTCTGCAAAAACCTCTAGTCTGGAAGCCTATGTTTTGCTTGAAAAATTATCTCTTTGAATATAGAAATAACTATGAATATTTCTACTGAATTCACTAGGTGGTATGGATTTTTAAAAGATGCAGGATGGCCGCTATTGCAAAGGAAATAAGATAAAATTCCCCAGGATTGAAAAATATTTTTAATAAACTTCTGTAAATAAAAACCCAAGGATATGGAGTATGGTAGCAGTAAGGATACTCAAGTCTCCTATAAAATCAAAGTGTGTGCTTTGTATTTACTATCCCAAAAAGAACAGTAACCCAAAAAATCCAGATGGGTTCTCATATGGTAAAGTATGCGACATATTTATTATGTGATGAAGCATATTTGTTATTATTCTTAAATAATACATTTTGTGAGGAGATTTTCACAGACTGCGTAACAACATGAAGTAATATACATGGTATTCCATAACAAGCCCCCAAACTCTTACTGTTAAAGAGACTTGTAATTCTCAGGAAGCATTTCAGAGAAAGGTAACAAAGGCAATAAAAGGAGAGTCTCTTCACCATAGTAAAAACATACATATTGATTTCAGAGAGTTTAAATAAAACCACATATAAAAGAGTCCCTTTATGACCTTATAAAACAGATGTTTA
Organism: Eurypyga helias; assembly: GCF_000690775.1. NCBI lineage: Eukaryota > Metazoa > Chordata > Aves > Eurypygiformes > Eurypygidae > Eurypyga > Eurypyga helias. The sequence continues at coordinate 175,890 of NW_010257008.1, read as the reverse complement.
CACTTCAAACAATATTTGTGGGAAGAAACAACCATTGATATAACCAAATAAATAATTTTGAATGGCTACAACTAATGTATACGACATGTACATGACCATGTACAAATTTTGAGTTAATTTTCTGTTCATAAGATAAATTTCATTTTCAAGTAAGTATTTAGAAGCAAACTCTAGACAGCCTTGCAATCCAAGTAAATTAGCTCTACATACTGCAGAGTAAAAGGAGAGAGCAAATTCCTCCCCTAGGGTTCATAGCACTAGAGCAGCTGTTCTGCAGTCATTACTGCAGTCCATAGGCATCAGCAGCCACAGCTGTTATGCATTACCCTAAACAGGCATCTTGGACAGTAGATTCATGTAATCACAGGCTAATGGTCATCTTCCCTCCCCTTGAACTCATTAACTCCTCCTCACGGCTACAGGGCGGGGGGAAGTGGGAAACACCGATTTTCCCAATGTGAACAAGGAATGTAGAATTCCTGGTATGCTTTTGATGGCTTCTCCTTAGCAAAATATCCCATGTGCATAACACAGAACAATGGAAATTTTCCTTCTAAGCAGTATCTTCAGTCTTGATCATCTTAATTTTCCCTTTATTTTTCTGTATAACCAAACTTGGGTTTTGACATGTACATACATTTTTTTATTATATTCTGGACATGTATTTGAAATGTGTCCTCTAATCTCAATAAATTGAATAATAAGCCAATACTTATTGCTAATCTGCACATGCATTTCATACCCAATCCTATTTAAAATTCCTGTCAACAAAAAAATTCTCCTTTCAGATTTCAATTCTATTTTTTAATTATTCATTATAATAGTCTCCAAAAATTTAATGCCTCATGTTCAGACTTGTTAGAATCTTTCTAGCTGATCTTACAATTTCTAAGCAGTATCTTGGTACATTTCCAGTTTCTACCCTTTCTCAGTATTGGACATGCCCTTAGAAGACTAATGATGTTCTCTTTTCTCATTCAGGCTTCTTTTTTCTTTTCTTCCTCCTGTCACAAATGCTGCACTCAATGTATTGATCATGACATACTTCCCAGACATTTAGCACAGTTCACTAAAGTCACCAGATTTCAGTTTATGAGCTCAGATTTTTTTCTTTTAAATAAAATGTAATAGTATTCTATCAGTATGTTACTGTGATACAGTGTCTCCTCATGCTATAAATAAAACAATCCTTAAGAAAGGACATACAAGTAAAAAATGGAGGCAGAGATACACCATATACCTATAATGAATATACTTTCACTGCTGTTCAGGGATTGGTGAGCTTAAGACCTAATAGAAACCTTTGGATAACAGAGAAGGAAGACTGGACCAATCTCATGATAGGAATCAGTGATATATCAAATCCAGTCAGAGGGTGATTGATTCTTTTATAAAGCAATTAAAAGACACAAAGCAGGACAGGAAGTGGTGATGATGGCAAACGACTACCCTAACTCTGCTAGGTAAGTAATGTTGGAAGATATGAACTACATGTATTTGCTGAAAACAGCCTCAGAGAGCTGAACAAGTAAGTAGATGCTGGTAAGGACTGGTGTTTAAATTCCTATTTATACACAGAAGTTGGTGAAGAAGGGACTAGGTAATTTGAGTGATAGTTACCATAAAACAAGGAGAGTTCTCAAATACTAGGAAAGGAAAGGAAGGAATTGCTATAGCACATTAAAAACAGTGACATTCCAAAACCAGACTTCAACAAACCGAGGAAAAAAAAAAAGGATATCTTGGGCAAATATTCAAACTTTTCTTTTGTTTTGTTATAAAAAAGGATTCTGGAGAATGGGAAGTTTTAAACAGAACCAGTTCTGGAGGAAGAAAAACAACTTGTCCCAAACAGGAAGATAAAAGGGAAGTACCTGAAGATACTTAAGAGACTAAATGAAGATCTCTTTAAGACTGACATTTAAAAAAGAACAGTAGCAAGGGTATAAACAATATCACCTGGAAAGGGATAGCATCAGTTTCTCAGGTAGGGTGGTGGATTAAGGTGCTAACTAAGTAACAACAGGTAAGGTGCATTAAATCAACCAAGAAAATGTTATTAAAAATCGCAAGCAGATAAAGCAGGAAAGGGTCTTTCATTAACAGAAAAAGTTCAAATCACTGGTAACAGAGAAAGCTAAAGAAAGAAAGCTAAAGGTATTAGTGTTTTGTACTTAGAAAGCAAATAATTGTGACCAAGCACTTGGCATAACTTTAACAAAAGAGACAGCACAGCAGAAAAAAAAAAAAAGAAGGGAAAGAAAGAGTAAACCAGTTAAATTTCCAATTCAGCAGAACTTAGCAAAGTAAGATAGGTGTCATCAACTGAAACAAAACTTTAGCTGTTAGGCCTGACAACATATGGAAGATGGGGAGATCTCAGAATTAAGGCAGCAAAACCAGTACTTACATTTTTCCCCCTCCTTTTTATATGTATCATGGGATTCACAGACTAGATGATTAAATTAGGATATCTGAAAATTTAGTAGAACAAATTATTCAAAAATCAATTTCCAAGCACCTGGGGATAATAAGATAATAAACAGCCAACACAGATTTGTCAAGAACAAATCATATTAAACCAACCTAATTTGATTTTTTCTTTTTTTTTTTTTTGGTCAGGGTAATTAGTCTAGTGGATAAGAAGGAAGAAATATTTGCAATGTATCTTAACCTAAGGCATTAAGGGATATTTAGCTGAAAGCGCTAAAAGATGAGAACACACAGGCTGGAGATAAGGAATGCAAAAAGCAGGTTTTGACACAACATTACAGCAGACAACCTTCCTGCTTGAATTCCAGAAGGATCTGTTTGGGTTAGACACTATTATATAGTGTCACAAATGATTTAGGTATTGCATAGAGGACATCAACATTCTAGATAATTTAAGAATAGAATATTCTAAGATTATATAGAATTATCTTGATAAATTCTGGAAAAACTAATTTATGAAAACAAATGCAAACTATTAGATTTTAAAAGAAAACACTCATAAACAAAAAAGTGATATAGCTGGTTAATTCAACAGAAAATTGTAAGTCCTCTAACTTTGATGCTCAGAAAATGGATATACTTTTCCAAAGTCGGTGACATCAGGTAACTGATGTGTCATATGAAGATGCAAAATGTTGCTATTTCATTTTGTTTTGAAGTTGTTTAGGCCTCAGATAGAGTGCATTGTGGGGCATCCCACTTCCAGAAGACAAATGACCAGATAAAATTACTCCTGATGTGATTTGATTTGTTAATTCTAAAAAAAAAAAAGAGAAGGCTGAAAAGCAACAAGGTAATAAAGTGTGTTTCATATTGCATGTGATCAATCATTTTCATTATATGAAAGGAAAGATGGCTTTGCAACAAAGTGTATAGAGTTCAGATATCACGAAAACTTTTTCAACTATTAGAAGAAATAATTTACTTCTTTGCAAAAACTGGAGTGCTTTCAATATAGATAATTCTTATGAAGACCTTTAATTAATACCACCTTTAAGTATTTCTTGGTCACATGTTATAATCTTACAGGTCCACCTTGCAAATAGTTACTTAACACAAATTAGTCTCTTTCTGAGACCTCAAGGTAGAGGTAGCAGGGAGAAAAACATATTACTATCACATAGTAATAACACCCCAATCAGCCATTTCTGAATAGCAGGTAAATATGTTCGATTTTAGAAGCATTACAATTCCTTTATTGCAAGCCATAAATTTATCAAAAGCTAAAATAATAGCTTTTTAGAGGATAGCTTTTTAGTCTATTGCATTTTTTTTTTTTATTCAAGGAAGCAGCATTTTTTAACATGCTATACTTTAAAAAGGATCTTTGTCTATTCCTGAAAATACCGTCATAGGATTAGCTGTGCACTGTCTACATTTTAAGTTGTTTACCTGTAACAAATTCTTGCTTTTTTTCTTGATTACAAAGGTGAATTTGATTACATTTATGATAGGAGTAATTTCCTAAGCATTTTGAGTTGTCCCAAGGCATCCCCATGCCTTATTGGTTTGGGATTATATGACAAAAAAATTTAGTTTTTTTAAAGAGTGTTTAGTTCAGCTGAAAACCCTCATATTTTTCCTCTGGGCCATAGCAACATGATACTTAGCTTTGGTGCTAATTTCATTCAAAGTTTATTTATGCATTAAAATCAAACTTTGTGTCCTTGTGTGCATATATATATTTAATAGTTTGTATGGAGAAGAAGCACAAGATACCTGTGAACAATGCAGCAGAAGACCTAGATGCTGCTAAAACATAGTCCTTCTATGTCAGTTAGCAAGCAAGTCTCTGTGATTAAGAAGAGTTCCACTGGAGAGATCGCCATTCACATATTACCAAAAAAGGCAATGGAATACAGAAATAAGTTACTTAACTTGAGATAACATGCAAGCAAATGATAATTGAGAAGACATGCTGCAACATCAACAGGATTTGGCAGTTAGGGTACATTTTAACAAATCTTCAACTCAAACGATGTTCCCTTCATACCATATGGAACTCATAGCTGGAAATTCATCAGCAGTGCCAACAGATGTCAAAAAACTTTCAAAGCAACTGCCTTAGAAAGATTATATGTATTAACTTAAAACAATTTATAAACATGCCAACATTTCTCAGAGTTCATCAAACTTCTCCCTGCACTTGCCCTGAAACACCATGAAAATACTCTGAGGCTCACATGAACAATGAATCCTGGGTATTTTCCATTAAAGGACAGCAAAATGAAGATGTAATGGGCCAAATGAAACTCTCTCCAATTGACAGTTCTTGGAATAGAAAAAAAGAAGGGGATTTAGCAACATGGAACAAAAATTCTTAACAGGACAGTGGTGGCATAACATTATTAGTGCCATAAGCAATATTTGACTCTGTGGGAAAGACTGAATGGAACAAAAATGTTGCATAAACACTAACGTTATGCTGGGGGAATCTGAACTTTTCAACCTTTCAAGCAAAACTTTCTGAAGAAGGGTGTATTCAGGCAGACAAAATAAATCCAATTTCTCTTATTTTTGGCTAACAACCAGACATGTTTCTCTCTGTTGAGTGTAAGTGTTCCCTTCCTCCCATGCCATACAGACAATAAGCTTTCTGACCAATTTATTGGCCTCAGATGGAAGGGAATGATTTGATACCAACTGAGAGAAGATAGAACTGCCCCCCCTAGATCTGCTCATTAAAATGTGGCTTGCTGTCTCATGCTATGAGAAAACATGGGATGTTCTTCTGAAATATTGAGCATTTCTAAATGCAATATTTCCATTTACTGCATAAGACTTTAAGGTAATATTTGTATTTATTTTATAGAAATATTAGAAACCTGTTTTGCATTTGTTCTTAAAAGAAGAAATTCTTAATAAATTCTGTGGAAATAAATACAACATTAAGATACAGCGGTGTGATCATTTGGAAAATAAATAAATAATCTAAACTCATTAATTCTTTCGCATGTCTCTAGAATGAGACAGACAGAATGAAAGTTTGCCTGTCATAATAAAATACAATACAGAAAATCAACACAGAGGTCATTGTAGTGTTTTTATTTTTCCCTTTTTCTGAGAAATGATTGTGTCATCTTCTCAGGCAAATGAAATAAACACCAATATTACCAGGGGACTATTTTTTACAACTAATGGATGTCTTTTGTTAGCAGTCTTCTGTATATGGGACACTTGAGGTTTAGAATATGTCATTATTACAGAGTGGAAGACAACATTATGAATAATTACAGGCTTTCAGTATCAAAATCCACATTTCACTCAAATAGATGAAGTACATATTCATTAAATTAAGAATGATATAGAGCTAAGCAATTGTGAATTTGGTGGGGTTTTTTTGTTTGAGTTTGTCGGGTTTTTTTCCTTTTAAATATAATTTAGGAGATTCAGAAGATGACAATCAGAGAAGACAAGGATCCACTGCTACATGAAGCACAATCTCTAGGTAAGAATTTTATATATTGTTTACTGTGACACTTACTCTTCCTGGATACAGAAGACCACTGTCAGGGTATTATAACTCAATATACACAACTTATGGCCTACTAGAGTGAAATGCAGTATTTTGTAGTTGCTCGTAAAATGAATTTGTCAAAGGGTATAAAGAGGAGTTTAGTCCATTTTTATAGAAAAGCAATTGTATTTTATGGTATGTTGAAGCAACCATCTCTTTGATACAAAATATGTCGGTTTTAGAAAAGGCTAGCTAGAGAACTAAAAGGACTTCATCTAAAAGTATGGAAAGCTTATAAAAGCTGATGTGTTAAAACAAACAAACAAAAACACAACAACAACAAAACCCAAACCACAAAAAAAATAGGTATTGAAGCTGCTAATCCAAGAGGAAAAAAAATATGAAGTGAGCTAATTTTGCCTCTTCTCTATCTCAGTCTTCTTCACAGGCAAAAAGCCAATAACCTAGATTTCATTGCCTGGCTAGCTGATGAATTATGTCAACCTTATTTAGTCAACAGATTTCAACATGTGGACCACGGATCCCTAAGAATCTGTGGACTAATTCTTAGTGGTCTACAAGAAAGTACTAAGAAAATTAAATTCATGGAAACTGTATAACAACCAATGGAAGCGAAGTTTCTAAGTTGATCTCCAACACCAGGGAAACCATACTGTTTCAGGAACCAGAACAGCTGAAAATCACTGGTTCTTGAACCTGAAGGATCACATAGGATTGTATACATGATGTTTCTACATAGCATTAAAATTAATTTCCAAAATAATAAATAGTAATGTAAATATGTTAGTCTATGTTTTCCATTTCCCGATCTTCTTCAAGAGAACTCTAGAAAGTGTCTCTAAAATGCTACCCAAATAAAATAAAATAGATTATACAAAGGAGTAAGACCTCATCTTAGCTGTCAACAAATTATAATGAAATATCAGTGAAGTAAGTGACAACTTCCACCTACAACAGACCATGACAGCAGTATGTCTTAAACTGTGAAACTATTCAGGAACATATTTGTGAACGGTCAAGATTAAGCAGAAATTTTACACTTTTGCTATTAACATACTTACATATATAGATACTTAAGTGTATATATACATTTGTGTATATATACAAATATATATAGTTTAAGAAGCCCAAAGGAAATACTTTCAGTGAGAGTTATAAAAAAGCAAGATAATTTCTACAGAACTCAGGAAACAGTGTATCATTGAATCTTTACCAAATACTGTATTAGAAAGCAAGTTTAGTAACTTCAAAGCCAGTGTAGCCATATTGCAGTATTTGAAAGATTATTTTTAGCTACTCATGTTAAGTAGTCATTTCTAGGAGTCTACAAGAATTGCACAATTATTTATAAGTTAATAATTAATATTTTAGTGATTTTACTTATTAGATTAAGTTGTCAACACAGGAACACTATAAGCTTTCTTTAGGTCCTAAAATAAGAAAGAAGCAAGCACAAATGAGAGGCAGCTCCTTTGACATAGTTCTGTCATGACCATTTGCAGGCTGGGCAGTGTATATCAGGCCTTTCAGCCAAGCGCATCACTTCACACAAGATGCGGAATACCAGTTAAGTATATTATTTTTTCAGAACATGCACTGTGCAATACTGAAAGTGCTGTAATTTTCATTACTAGCAGTAAGACTTTCAGAAATCTCCTCATTTTCTGTTCAGAGAAAGTTTCTCAGCTATCATTTACTGAAACACAAACATTATTACAGATTCAGCATATGACTTTCATTGAAGTCCAGTGCTCTACTGTCTCTTAGCTGATTGTTATGTATGCCCAACAATCACAGACCAAATCCATGCTTCACCTAAGGCCTGTCTTTTTCTCCAAGAAGAAAGCCCCTAATAACAACTCATTATAAGATATTTTCCTAGGCAAGACTGCGCAAAATAATGCAGAGCTGCAAACTGGTGGAGGCTGGACAAATGTTCTGGGACACTTTATCTTCAGGCTAGCCCTGTTCTGACACCCTTCCCTAAGGACTTGCTTTTCGCCAATGCCAAAGGCAACATAACAGATTGATTAATCTTTAATATGGGCCATTTGTATGTTCTTAGTTGTTTACTGATGTATCCTAGGTTCAGCATCAGTCAGTTAAGCTCCTTCTTTTGGAGACTTGATCAGCTTGAACCTTCGGTATGATGGTAAATATAGTATGAATTTAAGTTCTCAACCGTTCACATAACTGACGGAAGATCAAGCCCATTAGACTCGCTTCAGCTCATATCAATTATCCCCACCATTTAAGGTGATGTAACTACGATTCCAGATAATTAAGTCTGTAATATTGAGATAGAGTGCTTAATAAGGCACAACATGTGAGAATCAAGTTAACTCTGTCAATCTTCTTTATAATAATTCATTTTGTCATATAAAGAGTCCAACAGCATAAGACTTCTAGATTCACATTTGGGTGCCTTTTCTGATTGGTGTGGGCAAACGTGTCCCTTTTTTGGTAAATCATGTTCAATGGCATTCAATGGCATTGCACTAAATATATCTTAATATTGAAAAAGGTAAAGCTTATTTTACATTCTAGAAATAATTTATCACCCATAAATGGGAAATCCAGAGAAATATACTTCAAGCAGCATCTAGTTAATAACTGTAAACAGAGAAGTATCTATGCAGTCATTTCTAGCAATCAGTGTTAATTTTCACTGTCTTTGCATAGCTGTAGATAATCAGATTCCTGTTAATTTACAGCTATGTTCTAATTCTAAATTTAAAACTCTACTGAGATTTTTTCTTTAGCACCTGAAGAATCATTTGACAATGTGCAAAGTGGCAGAAGAATACTAGCAAACCTGAAACCTAGGTTTTGTCCAAGGGTAAATATTCAAGGTAGTAAAGCAAGGAAAATTCCGAACTAAAGGGACATCCCAACAATGATGCCATTTTGAGGGTGGCTCATCATAACCTAGCCCATGCATGTATTATACAGTCCATCTTCCTGACCTCTGATCACGCCATCTGAGAGGATATAGATGCTGGAGTTTGGAAAAGCTGAGAATGCTTTTTCTTCCTTTCTGGGAAGGATTGGGAAAATTCCTGCACTACTTATTTGTCCCAAAGCTCAGGAATCAGGTAAGTCAACTGAGGTAATCAGATACAGACAGCTTTGCTTGAAATACATACTAGAAGTGAGCTGGTCCACAACACTAATCTCCAACATATACACCTGCCCAGTGTTTCAAAGCTGGACTACACTGTATTGTAAGTTACGGTTAAAGTCTTTTGAAATTGAAAAGGCAACAGTTTGAATTAGGAATCAAACCCAGAATAAATCTCAGTTTAGTATTCAATGTAAATGTAACAGTCACAGTTTGAGTCTTTACAGATGGAACTTCCACTGGTATAAACTGATTAATGCCACTGACGATATATACAAGGTAAAGATGTGATTCTAAAAGTCTACAATGAAACAAGATCTTAGACAGGAAATTCTACATATTCTATTGATGTCTTTATATGAAAAAATTCAATATCACTAGGACAAGTGACCTTATGTATTTTTCTTGATATCTGTGAAATAGTATTAATGTTATAAGTTACTAATTCAGTAATTTCTAATTGACAAGGCAGGACTGCGTGCTGCCTTATGCATTTAGTATATCATTTAGCTGATGTATAACATAAAATAATATCTTCTAAATGTAAATGTACTGCTACAGTAACACTCAAAGTACAAGGAGTGCAAACCCCTTCTGTCAAGATTTCTACAACAAATTAGCATTCAACCCTTGCCACTAGCAGAGTGCCATTAATTATGCTTAGACAGCACAACAAAGACAACAGGTGCTTGTAGGAAGGTCATACAAAGAGCTTCACATGGAACTAAGAAGTGATTGTTATGGTAGAGCAAAGCAATATACAGTCTGAAGAAGAGTGTATTTCTTGAAGATTTTTAATGGTTCTAAGCAAGGAAAAATTACTCAGTATCCCCAGTAATATCATAGGCTTTTAGATTAAATGTAATAATAAAAAAAAGGAAACAAAGATGTGACAAGCTGATCCAGCTTGAGGAAATAAAACATTTTAGTAAAGATGTCATAACTTTTTCATCTTTTAACTGGATATAACAATTTTCTTTTATGTACAGAGGAAAGTCGTAGGCTACAGATAAACAGCAGCTTTTAAGACATATCACTCCGATCTGAATATGTTACTTACAAAATCAATGAGCAATACTTGTCAGCAAGAAATAGGGAAGTCCTACTTTGTTAGTAACTTCATTACTAAAGATGAAATGATGCATCAGTTCATCTGTTCATGCGACAATAAAGTTTAAAAAGAGGTTTGATGAATATGGCTGTGTTTCTATAGCTGGGGTAAACTCATCAAAAGGGAAAAGAGACACCAGGGAGATTATTAACAAGACCACAACTATATTATGCAACTAAGAGTACCTTGCAGTCCTTCCCAGTTTCATCTGTTCTACTTCATGGTAACAGATTGCTCCTGTTCTACCCATCTCATGCCAATTGCAGAGACATCTCCAAGTTTCTCTTTTAAAAGATGTGGCACCAGATCTTTTTTCTAGTAGTTATAGAAAGTGTTGAACATTGCTGGACACCTAGAAGTAGAGAGAGAAATCTGCAGAAGAGAAGAGTCTTCTGGCCAGTAACAGAAATGCAGCAACTATCTGCCCATCATACACACACAGTAGTTTAAAGAGAAGCTCCTTGTTATGCTCAAGCTCCTGTCCTGGCCATTTTCTACAACTGAGATGAAACACAACTCAAATACCAGACTCATGTTTAAAGCATTTCATGTTGTCTATTGTTCAGACAGTACAACAGCCATTCTGCTGTAAAACATAAAGGTAATTTCCTTGCATTGACAGGAATATACAGGTCATGATTGTTCTGGTGATGCTAAGTCACAAAACCAAGCTCTATGGTGGTTTCTGAACAACCATCTCTACTTTTGTAACAAAAGATGAGTTGTACTTGGCACAGCTGAGATGATGTGCATTGTGGCTGTAGACTGTTAGTCCTCTCCATTTTTTAGCAAGAAGAAAAAAGAAGAGATAATGGTGACCCCCACAAAAGACTACCCGTGTCCCCACCACCTCTGACACCATGGGGGAGAGCACATATCTACTGAGTGAATGAGGTGGCCAACTTTATCTTACCTATAGAATCAGTGCTTGATTTCCTAAGCACTCAGACTGGATATTGTGATAGCGCCAACTGGTACATAACAGGGGCTGCTAAATTCCTAACACTACCTCAACTTCTTATTAATAAAAAAAGAGATTCCCTTAAAACAAGTATTGAATATTCCTTAAATTTTTCCTCTTTTATATACCGATGAACGTATCTAAAATTGTGAGTCTGCTGTCCTCCTCTAGGCAAACCACTTCTAAAATCATTAATATTGAGGTCTGAAATACAGTTGAGCTGATATTTCAGCAGATAATTCAATTTTAAAAATGAAACATACTTGTCCCAGTTTAGATGAGCTTCTAAGTTTTAACAAAGCATTATATCTTTCTTCAAGCTTCTTGGGACACCTGAGATGGGGGAGCCACCAAAAAGAACTATCATGTGAAAAAGTATAGAAAGCCTTACCAAGATAGCCTTATTAAAGTCTGGTAGACTCTTGTTCACCTGAAATCTTGTTCATTCTGTGAACATGTGATACAGGCCACAACAATGGAAATCAAAGGAACTTTGATGGCAGCAATGGAAAAATATGGACTTGAGGAGTAGATGATGTGATCCAAGGTTCACATTATGCGGTAGCATTTGTCTTAAGTACTTTATCACATGGTACAATCCCACTTTCTAAAAGGATAATAGTTAAGGTCCCTGCATCTTAAAACAAGAATGCAAGCAAACCACCACAGAACCCTAGACGTTTCTGTGATTTATCTACTATACTATATAAGATCTTGCTCTGGGCATTTAAAAGAACCATGATAAAGTCATGATCAATATATATTTTTTCATCTTTCATCTCTCTATCAATACTATACTTCTGGTTTTATGCAGTGATAATGATCCCCAAAGTATTATTTTTAGTGAACTATTAAGATTTTTTTTAAACCAATAACAAGGCTGACATACAATATATATCATAAAAGATCCATAAAAACATATTTAAGAGTTGACTCTCTTTCACTGGGATAGTAAATGGCAACTAGTTCTGCCAGTAGAGCAAAAGATGTGCAAGTTTAACTGAATGTATACTAAATATTTAATTCCTATAGAAGAGAGGTGAAAGATAACATCAGAATTTATAAATCAGTGTCTGTACACAGAAAAAAAAAATGTCCTTTGTAAGGATGAGAACAACTATATAAATGACTTTTCATCTGCTTACATTTTTGTTATATCTCCTGTATGCCTAGGACCTATGATCATTCTCATCTTTCTTTCCAATTTCTGAAGTAGGAATTCCAAAAAATCTCCCTTTGTCTTGGATTTAGTACCAAAGACATAGGAGGGAAGAATAATGTCCTCTCTGCTTGAGTATTTCTCCTTTAGTCTTGACTGGAAAGCACTTGAACCCTAAAATACTCATCAGTCCTCTTCACATCAAACAGGCTTCATCTTCTCAGTTCAAAAAGAGCAAGGATAAATAATACTTATTAGCCTCTCAGTGGTATTTGAGACTATCTGGTTAACACATACGTAATGTGTTAATAATTAATGTACTGTTACACGCTGACTTACTATGTATAATATCCACCTACATTAGAGGAGGTTTGGCCGCTTGCAAAATAGAATTATTTCTATGTTTAATGGTAGGTTAAATGAAATCAAGAAAATGCATACACAGCTATTTCATATATGGAATATGAGAATTTACAATAACTCTGATAAAGGTTTGGATCAACTCAGTGATTCCTCCCCACTTATCTCAATCCTTTTTAATCCACTTTTAAAGCACATCTTATAAGAAAGGAAGCTCTTACTCCCCTGGGAGATAAGAGTAAGAGCAAAATGGAACAGATCCTGGAAACATTAAAATTAATGATGTCTGAGAAATCATTATGGTTATAAACCTTGAGCCTGACAGTTTTAATTCAAAGCTCACAAAAACTGAGAAGCAGTTAAATAAACTGAAGGACCAGATGGTCTCAGCCTTTAGGGAGTTCACTACAGACAGATAAACTGGGAAATAGGAGTCAACAGTCACAAAGATATTCTGAAGTGTTTGGAAGGGTCTGATTTCTGATGAGAAACTTGAAAATCATTTTTCTAGAGAAAAACCAAAAATAAACCATGTTCCTGAAGACTGTTTTTCTAAGAGATTTTTCAACACTTACATTCCAAAATGTTCAGATTTGGTATCTCTATGCCCAAATTCAGGTCCCTGAAATGAGTTATCTTTGTAACAACAGTCATTAAGGCTTACATTTCTTAAAGGAGGAGGAAAATTTCCTCCCTCTTTGGTTGGATTTTGTGACTTATTTGTTTGATAAATAATTCAAAGTGTTAATGACCAGGGTGCTAACGAAGGAGATTAAAACTAATTCCTATGCTTGTCCCTCACTGTAACTACTGAACTTAATGAAATAATATATTACAATTAATTTAAATCTTCAATGTTTCAATTACCCCAAACTCTTTATTGTTCTAAGGGAAGTTTGTGTATTACATTCCTTCTTTTATTTACTTTCCACCTGGATTAAAAGAAAAAACAAACCAGAAAGTGTCATGTCTGTATGAAGGATTATTTACTTCGTGGTCGTGTTCTCACTACAGAAGACAGTCAACTTCCAGTGAAATTTTCCAGGTTTAATAATGTAATGGAAATTTAAGATTAATGTAATAAAAATCTAACTTCCTTGCTAAATATGACAGCTACCACTATCTTTTGACCAAAAAAAAAAAAAAAAACCCACCAAACTTTTATTTTCAGAAGTAGGTGAAAATAATTTGATTTTTTTTAATTGAAAAGGCATATTCTGATAACAATGTGGCATTAATTTAAATTTTGTATGACAATGCATTTTGAGCTTTAAAACAAATTATTTTTAGAGTCTATAACTTCAGTTAAGACTGGGCCTTTTAGAGTGTAAGTAGCTATTCTGGCATATCCCCTTCTTCACAGGGGAGCAGAAGTTATGGGAAGAGACAGGTTCTTTCAGTATTTGTCTGCTAGAAATGGAAATATTCAGGAATTCTTATATTTATACTACCAGACTGAATCTAGCTTTAAAAGTAATAGTCAAACATCTTAATCACCTAGCCTGTTCAATCAGTGTTCCATACAAAATTATTTACATGTTTTCTCATGTGTTTGTGTTTCATTCTTACTGTTCATTTGTCCACACAGAAATAAAACATCACAAGTGGATCTGGCAACCATACTGACACTCTTGTCAGAAGAAACACGGATTAAACGGATATGAAAACTGAATTACCATTCCAGTCTTTAGGGGGCTCTCTTTAGGTCAAAACTCACACATTTCAGTGACAGTGTTGGGAAGCATGTACTGTCTAAGAGCTTGCCCATGGGCTTTGTCTGTTGTTCCTTACTTATGCAAATGATTTCACTTTCCAGGACTTCAGTTGTGAAAAACATCTCTGCAGTTGAAACATATCAACGTAAAACTTAAATTTCCTCTAACTTCTAACACAGATAATTACAGGCAAACAGAATGTCTTTCAAGTCATTATAATCTGAGAAAATTATGGGAGACTGGAAAAATATTCCTGATTAAAAAAAAGAGACCAATTTAGTTGAGATGTCTAAGACAGGTCACTGATGACAGATAATGCATCAGTGGCTCATTATAAAACAAACAAACAAACAAACAAACTCAAACCAAACCTCAAAAACATAAACCCCCAAAAACCCCCAGAAAACCAAACCCCACCCTTTTTTAGCAAATGTAGTCTCATCAGTAAACTCAGAGGTTAACATCATTCTCAGTAATAAAAAAATCAGTCAAAAAGAATATCCTCTCAGTTTTGCTTCTAAATGATACAAACTGAAACTAATTCTCTCTAGTACAATCTACACCCTGTATTGACAGGCAAAGCAAACAACCTGTGTATTAAAACTTTAATTGTGTTTTACAAAACTGTGGAAGAAAAGTCAGCTAGTACTAGAACTAGTATTTTATTTTGTCAATAAGATTCACCAGGAAGAGATTAGGGTAATAAATTCTGATATCTATGCGATCATATTGTCCAGACTCATCCTTTGATGACTCACTCCTAAGTAGGTCACTTACTCCTAAGAGGAGTAAGAAGTCAAAAAAAAACCTTAAGCATTGGAACACTCAACCCAATGATGGACTAAGAAGTGTTACGAGGGTGGCACACGAGCCCAAATGGGTTCACTATCAAGAAAGATTATCTACACCCTTTTGGTAAACATTAAACATCAAAATTAAAGTAACTAACTGTTTATTTCAGTTATTTTCAACTGGTGAAAAATGTGATGACCAATTAGAAAGTAGGAGAGGTAATACTGAATTTGAAGGACCAAATGAAGAGAATGCCTGAAACTAACTGCTAAAGTGTATCCATGGCATTTCCAAAAACATCAACAACCACCAACAAAACACCCAAGCCTTTCAAATAAGACTGAAATTCTATTGACAAAAGCTGAAATGCAGAAAATCCCAGTTAGGAAAAACTTTTATTCTTGAATTTTCCTGTTGGTCAAATGCAGTTTATTCAAAATCCTTCACTATTCTCTCTCACTATTTTGGGTTGGTTTTGTTGTTTGTCTGTTGGGTTTTTTTGTAGTTTTTGTTTTGGTTTGGTTTGTTTTTTTAAAAATAAATTTACTAGTAAAGTCATCTGTACTGAAAAGGAATACAACAGCACTAGTGAATTAGTGAGGTCACTTGGGTTCAGTATTGACACCACATCGCATAAAACTAATAAGATTTAATTTAAATCCCTAGAAGAGACCTTTCACAAAGAATGTCTCTCACACAAGCAAGTATATATGTTTATACAGTCTACAACAAAAATCTAAATCATTCTACAAATGAAATTTTTTTCATGGCTTTCCCCTGTTTAGTATGACTGTAGGTAGACATATATTTTATTGAGTTTCCAGCCACTACGTTCCTCATTGTTACTAGTAATGTCTACAAGTCTGCCTCTCCTAGAGGGAGACTAAATTATGTATCTTCCCCCTCTCCCCTCCTCCCCTGCTTGCCTGAGAAGTAAATATATGCTGCCATAAGATGCTAACTGAGAAAAACAGTTGCATGTTCATTTAGAAACATTTAGAAAAAATGGTCCCCAAAATTTATAAATCACTTGTGGTACTTTCAAACTTTTACATCAAATAGATTTTGATAAAAGGGACTAACTATTGTTTTCTCAATGACTTAAGACAGAAGTTTGAATTCAGTATCTTCAGATAGACAAGTAATTGCTGGTTCCTTCTCTTTTCCCATTATGTTTCTCACAACTTCTTTACATATTATGGTAAACCACAAAGCTTAAAAAGTGAACTAATTTCATGTTTTCAAAAAGACATGGAACTAATCTGAACACGTGGAAGAAAGGGCAACAGTAACATTTCCTGCTCTATGAGACCGCTAGCTGTTCACTGTGTAAAAATAGGTAGGTCTTACTATCATTTGTAATATTTTACATCAAACCTATGCCAACTACAACAGTAAGAAAATTATTTACATAAAACAAGATAAACTTTAATGCTTTTTTTTTGTGTGAACACACTTCAATTTTATTTGCATATCAATTATTCACCCCTTTCAAAAATAAAACTTTTGGTGCATCATTTATGGGCTCACTACTGAAAATATATTTTAATATTTTTAACACTTATTTTCAGTTAGTGAAAACAAATTTTCTATAAGCAGTCTTGAAAACAGCCATCTGACAACAGACAGGCCTAAAGCATGTATAGATGTATATGAATTTACAATAACAGGCTTGCTCACACCTGAGTCTATTGATTCTTAATAGGACAAGGAAGAGAGATATTTCTAGAGACAAAAGTCAGTGATAAATATCTCACTTCTTATAAAACTGTGGGTATCTAAACTTGAGATTTATTTCTCTGGCAACAGAGAGAGGTTATATTTTACTTTATAACATGATTTTGCCCATCACTTGGCCTTACTGATACTAAATTTCTTTGATCCTGATAAGGTCAGCACAGAATGCATCAGCCACACCAAGTAAAATAAAAAATATTTATTTCAGCCTCTCCACCTAAATTTGATCTAGTGAACATTTCAGAAAAAGAAGAAAAATTCAGACCACTTCTAACAAGATTAATGACACAACAGACCTCTATTTTCTACAACTTGCAGTGGTAAGAAAATCAGAAAGCACCAGCACAGAGTTATTGTTTGATCTTCATGCTAACATCAACAATGCAGACAAACCAAGAGTGGGCACTAGTGGGCACATCTTCCATAATCACAGTCCTTTCAAGAAAAGAATTTGTGGTTTATAATGTTGACAATATGAGTAATTTCCCCCCCACACACACATTACCAGTAATCAGGAAAATAAAAGTTTTCATATTTATATTTGACTCACATGAATAACTAAATCAAAAATTATTAGCCAGATATGAACTGATCTTTGTCAAAAAAAGGCAGAAAAATATGCAAGTGCTGATTAATATAATTTACCACAACTATTTTGAATTGTTGGAAATACTCAGAGATCAAAGAACCTAGGAGGACTAGTAAATTACAAAGTCACAGAAGAAAGCTATTCTATTGATTAAATAAGAGACTGTGGGAGATCTGACCATCAGAATGACTGGGCAGATGTTTTTCAATAGCTGTACATTACGTGAATCCTTGTACACTGTTGGTCAGTTCTTGTTAGCACCTCCAGACAGCTTTCATGGTTATTTTCTAATAAACTATGCACAGTAAATGCACTGTGCACATTTGTATATTTAGGATTGAAGCATGTTATTAAAAACTCACCTATAATGAGTCAAGTTTTTCTTAATTTAATGTCAATGTTAGTAGTTACTTTAATTTAGGGCTTTATAAAACTTTATGGAGCAGTTGCCGAGCTATTTTTTCATGGTTTATATTGTACATGTTTAAATAATAAAAAAACCTTTGCTGAGTAAAAAGAATCTATAGCAACTCAACAATAAAACTAATTTTGGCTCAATGTGTGTGTACTATGTATCATGTTTTTCCAATTATCTGATCTAGTTGTTTTGTAATTATCTATCTAGTTGTTATTGAGCTGGTCTCCAAGGAGTCTGTCTAATGATTATTCATTGAATTTCTTTAATTTGGAGAAGAATAATTAGTACTTTCATAACAAAACCACCAGTGATGCACAAGTAAACAGGTGAATACTAAACACATGAATTGAAAACTGCTTCGTTAATGCTGTACATAAGTTAGGTTTAATATTTTGGCTGGTTTTCCAAGTTTGCTGCAAAAATTTCAGTGCAAGCTAAAGAATTCATTTTACCCGTGAAGTTTTAAACTCTCGTCTAGACACCATTATCTTGGTTGAACTATTGGAAGATCGAAGTAAAAAGAAAAAGAATAGAGCTTCCCTAAAAGGGAACTGAGGAAAGATGTCAAGGTTAAATTTAAAATAAATTTCATTGATCTCTAGCAAAATTTATGCTAAAATTTAAAAAAAAAAAAAAGGAAAGCTAAAGTGAATTGCATATAATTTAATGTCATTAATAATGTATTTATTTTTTAAATTATTTTATTACTGAAATATACTTTGCATATGGCTCCTACCTCTCAAATTCTCCCAAAACACCTGGAAATGCTACTTTCTATCCATTGAAGTCCTGATAAGGAGTAAGTAGTAATACTACAGGTATACAACAACAACCACAATTTCCCCTTTTCTCCCCATTATACTAGACATGTACAATTTCTCGTACAGGTGCATAAGCTGCTGCTATTACTGCTGTGACAAATGTAATTTAGAATCTTTGTAAGAAACCTTGTCTGAAGTGAGGGATGTAAGCATCACCATCAATAGTCATAAAGGTGTAAGTTTTTAGATATACCTGGATAAAGCTACACAGAGATAAGTCATGCCAATCAGTTGTCATTGTTAACTACAGTTTTCTGAGTTACTCTGTACTAGAGAGTTGTTGCAAAGAGCAGTGAGTATATGAAGCCAATGTGTCTAACTAACAAAACTTTGAGCTTCAGTAAATGTGGTGTTAGCTGTGACATTTGTTTTTTAGACGGACCTACCTTTCCTCAGCTATTTTATTTGGGGAGCTCAGGGAAATGGTTAGGTGACATGGAAAGTCCTATGCAGATTTACACAGGGGCAACCGTGTATTATTTTGTTGCTGCAGCTATAACCCCTTGTCAAGGTAAGTGCCTCTGCTCCGTTAAGATGAGTCTTCATTAATGCTTCTCTAGCAATGACATATTATTTTATTTTGATTGTGGGCTAAGCAAACACTCTGTACAAGAAAAAAGCTAAACTGCCTTCCCCTCCTCCCTCCCCCCCAGCAAACATACATCTTTTTAATTTACTAAATACAATCATCATATACAGTCCGCCTACTATTCTGTGTAGTTACATTTGCAATATATTTTTTATATTTGCATTATATTTTGATCAGAGAATCTTGGGAAGAATATTCAAACAATTAAAACCTACTGAAACAATTCAGCAAGTTTTACATTTATCCTTCTGTCATCTTTTATCTTTTAATTGAATAATCCCACATTAAAAAAATTTAACCTTGGGCAATCACAACGATCAGTTTTGAGAATTACTGAAAATATAATTATTTTACCAAACTTTCAGTTTGTATTACAATAAAAATATCAGAAAAAAACCTATAACATAAACCTTTCAAATACTTCTCTGCCTAAGGGAGCCACATAACACTCAATAGGTGATATTCTGTCTTTATATGATAATAAACCATCAATATCTTGAAAATTTCTGCACTGCAAAAATGGAAATGTGTATTCAGCCTTTACCAGGAGCATCTTTATCATTAGGTTCTGTGCCTATTATAGAATGGCAGTCACCTTATCTGCAGGGCATAAGCAGAAGCATCACAAGCAGCTGAAGGGAAAGATGTGCCTGACAGCTTCTTTTGCCAAGAGAGAAGAAAGGAAAAAATTCAAAATTAGCCTAAAAGAACTAAAGATTAGTTTAATTCATAAGCAGTGCATTAGTACATTATTGGAAAAAGAAAAAAAATTACCTGATTAGTTTATTATGCATTGCCTTCCTCTAGAGAAAACAGAATCAATGGAAAAATAATTCCTAAAAAAAATGAGATAATAAATATCACAGTAAAGGAAAGTAAAATAAAAGTGTCATAGAAGAGACCGAAAAAGTATTGAAAGAGAAACGGGTGAAAACTGTTCTGATTATCTTAATTTGTAATTTTTATTTTAGATTTGCACACTCAATAAGGGAATTCTTCATGGCCAAGCCTTTAGATCTGATTTAAGTTCTAAGGAGTTCTTAGGCAAGGAGAAAACAATAGCACCAGTTTATTTTTAAAAAGATTAATTCTTCAAAATATTGTAAGGAGTACTATTTAAAAAAGAAAGAAGATGGCATTGTGACTTGATATCAGAGCACATGGGTTTCATAAAGTAACTGGTCTTAAAACAAATTTAGCTCCTTCATGTACGATTATTTTCTTACTATGGATTTGTCTGTATCTAATGCTTTGGGAAGTAAGTCAGGAAAGATGGCCTGTCCATCCTACAGCAATAATCACTGAAACAGTTACAGCTGTAATGCCCCTGCACTTTGCCATGGATTGGATAACAGGTACACATCTGATGGCTTCACTACTCTAATTCTCCTCCTACTCTACATATCTCATAACCTGTAGCAATACAACAAATTCCAACAAGTTTATTTGAATACAGTTAGATATGATGAACCTAAAAATGCAGACACTTCTTTCAAAGAGTATGAGATTTATGCCTCTTTACAAAGCATAGCCACTTAGCCAGCAAAGCTTTCTGTGATTAGGCAGGAAGGAACAGGATTTACTCCAACAAATAGTAGTCTAACTGAATCAGCTCTATGCATTTATCTTGCCACTTGAGGGTTGTAAGGTGCTTGTACTACAAAATAAGTACTTAGAAGCCAATACCTTAGGAAAATATAAACAGATAGAAGATGACAAAAGCAGCTGGATATCTGGACATGTGTTTTCAGCAGCTTTATGAAAATTTTATGTACCCGAGGCCCCTCACTGATAAGTTTTCTTTCATTCAGCTCTGTAGACTTACATGCTTGGTTACTCCACGGAGATAAAATTTGAGGAATTAATATGTATTTTTATTACATTTTATGCTGTTCTTTGCCTGGGTTGGCTGCATGACCCTGTTATGTGACATAACTCCAGTAAATTTATACTTACTGTATTTTCATTTTATTCCTGTTTATAGACCATAAAAAATACCTGAACCATTTCTTCTATACATTTTGGGTTTAATTTATTTTAATTTTATTTTGTTTAAGGGTGCAAAGGACTGCAAAAGAATTACTAAGAAAGCTTGTATTACATAACAGTATGAAACTGTTGATAAAGACATGTCAGAGATGTTATGGTAAAGCAAATTACCCTGAGCATGCATTTAGACTCTGAAACTTCCCCAGCAATTTCTCAGCATTGAATTCATGAATGTCCATTTCAGCTGTAACATGGCTTTTCAGAGATATACTAATGTCGTGATAAAAAGCGTACAGCATTTTTCAGTATGTAGTTCCACAGTTGAAATGATCTACCTTATTTCTTCTTGGGATAATAAGAGGTCAGTCAGTCCTCCTGCATGGCTAAACAGAAGAAAACACTCAACCAGAATGCAATAAGGTGAAATGGGGAAAGAGGGAAAAGAAAAATATCTGTTTTCAAGACTGATTAAGCAAACAAAGACAAAGTTGTTCTACATGGCAGAAGTATTATAGAATGAGCCTCTTTGCACCCCACAGAAAAATTTTGGGGAAATTTTAGGGAAGATCTAGAGACAGTACATGCATCGAGACTGTGTGCAAGGGACAATCAAGAAAAGTTAGAACAAGTTATTAAAAGTCAATTTAAAGTAAATTAATAAACTGTACTTAGACATTTTTGTTGATACTTTCCTTTATAACTAAGTGGCCTTAATTCAATTTAGCTGAATTAATTTCCAAATTAATTCACTTCAGCTGAACTGAATTAAAGCTACTTTGATTCTGGATAAGGGTGCCTACTTAGGGTTTCACTGAAACACTTTCAAAACTCACTCAGATTAATTTTCCCCTATGTCTCCATGTAGACAAAACCCTTAAAGTGAGTACAAAGGGAAATAAAGAAATAATGCAGGAGGGCCACTAGAAACTGTTATTTTAAAAAGAATATCTTCAGTGACTCAGAAATTATTAATTTTTATCATGGTTTTAATGTATTATTTCAATTTTGGTGCATTACTTCAATATATACACATTGAAACCTACAGAGGAGATAAGAGGAGATATACTTGTCCTCTGTCAAGACCCTCCAACTGTTAAGTAAAATGGAGTTGGTACAATTATTTCTTTGCAAATCAGCATGGTATGCATTCATGACAGCACAAGAGCATGTGCTAGCAAAGTTAAAGACACAACATGAGAAAAAGAGTTCTTAAAGAGTTCTAGTATTAGAAACTGCTACACTAAAGTGTTTTCCTACACTTTTTTCTTCTTCATAGTTGTGTGAAAACACCCGTACAGCTGTATGTGAAATCTGTAGCCTGCTTCCTTCTTACACTGATGATATTTAATTTAGTGTCCTGCAGTTGTGAACCTCACTCCAGCACTTGTTCACTGAGCTGAATGAACATCCCTGACTCTTCAGGTTATGTAACAACTTCACATGACACGTCTGCACATTTTGCCCACAGAAGATATATTTCATTTTTGATTCTCCTACCCATAGCCCAGTTACAGAAGACCCATTTTATTGTAAAGGAATCTTACTTTCAGATCCTAATAATTCTTGAAACCTGCTGTTATTTGGACTGAAATATAAAGCCAACCAATTTTACACTTAGAAGCATACTGTGAAATCAGCAAATACATGGTAGCTGATATCAACTGTATACATGTTCCTAAAAACAGAAGACATACTGGAAAGGAAATCCTCATCTAGATACCTTACTCTTCCTAGTGGTATTAGCATTTTCAAAGCACGACTGCCACTTACTACATAAGCAACTACTACTAGCATAAGCCTGAACAAATACATTACTGTCTATCAAGGATGAGCAGATCATTAGAAGCAACTACTTATCAACTCATGCTTATAGTGTCTCAATACATTCTGAATTATCTTACTTTCACTGATGATTTGTTTGACATATATTAAAGCATCCTTGAGCCTAATGCTAAGAGAAAAAGTTAACCTGTTAGAGTTTTTGAAATGAAGAACACCCTAGTCACCTTATGTTTGCCTTTTTTTTATGTGATAACAAATTCTGTAAGATATTTCCAGGAATTCACAGATCGTTAGCCCAACTTAATACAGACGCCTTTTTCGGTGCAGTCACTCCATTAGGATTATACAATGGTAAATCAGGCCCAAATAGTAAAGTAGTGGGTTTTCTGAGTATTTATTGCAGATAGTCAGCTATCAGTAGTGATATCAATAACAATCACTGCTGGTTTGCAATCATGTCTAGAACAATGTTCCACACTTTAATGAATCCCCAAGAAACAAACCACTGAGAACCACCGTACCAAAAGGTACGGCAGTGACTCATCCTTTTTGAAAGTTCCTTCCTTAAAGAAACTCTAGCAACCGCACTATGGTGGAAACCTTAATGCTGAAGCTTGATTCTACCGTGTGATTTGACTTGTTATTTGACATAACTAAGCTAAACGGTAAGGGCAAGATGCACTTTATTTCAAATACAGTACATACATTCTGATATAGACTCCTGTTACACATTTACTTACTACAGACTTCACTTAAATCAGACACGAAATTTCTGAAAAGAAAGGATTAAAATACGGATGCCAAATCAATCAAGTACACTGAAAGGCCACAGAGACTGAAAACCATTTTTCTGGTGAACAGGAGCTACTAATAAAATAGTTTGGAATGCATATGTAATCCTATTTTATGTGGAAATCAATAATGTAATTATTGAAATGATCACTATCACTTAAATATTGCATTTATGTTCTGTGGCATTTCTGTAGATGACTGCTATCATCAGAAATGCAGTGATAAAGGCTGAAGAAACACAACACAGCTGTAAATAACTTCAGTTCAATGAGTCTGATAATTACATGCAACTTTGATACTCTGATAGACTATATTTAGTAAGAGTTTCAAACCTGTTAGACACTTTATGTAGCACTGATAAAATTGAGCTCATGAAATACAGGAGGCTTTCTGTAATGTAATATCACAGAAATGTGATTTTTTTTTTTTTAAAGTGTCAAGTCCTAAGCTTACTCTTTTTCTTTCAGAGTAGCAGCATATGCTGGTCAGTGAAGCATACACTACACAGCTGTTACATCTACTGTATGACCTGTACATATTGAATTAGCCATTGTGTTTTTCAGTTCTGGTTCATCAGACTTTTGGTCTGAAGGCCCTTAAATTTAGCAAAAGAATCCAGTTCACTGTTATCTTGTCTATATATAATTCATAGCCTCCAGCCTGTTTTGATCTAAACCAATTAGAAACCTTTTCTTTTTTTTCTTTTAAACACTAACACAGGATGTATGAAAAATTTCAGTGTAAGGATTAATGGCAGAAAACCTCTCAGACAGCAGTTTGATAGTGTTTGAATATGTATTTGCATGCACACAGAGAGGATGTTAGCAAATATGGTCTTTTAAACAATCATCACCTATTCTCAGGCTTTTACATTTGCATTCATGGTACATTAAGAAAGAGAATTATTTCTACATCTAAGAACATATACAATATAATTTAGTGAATAAATAAAACCAGGTGTGGTACTGTAAGACCTAATCCATTAAGATGTCTCAAAACGTCAGATCACTTTTTTTCCAAAGAAGCCAAAGAAGGAAGCAATTCCCTGTATTAACAATATTTTGGATAGTCTGTTGTTGAGGAAATCCATTAAGGATACAAAGGTGGATGTAAAACAGAAGTACCACTGCATTTCCTTTTCTTTCTCTATTTTTCTCCCAAAGCATCCAGCCTATTAGCCTACTGCTGGAGGCAGGAAACAAGGCTAAACTGAGCCTTGAACTGACCCTTCATGGTTCTGCTTATATCCCTAAATGCAACACTTTTCACTAACGTTTGAAAGAACATTAGATTCAAGTCTCTTATTGAAGTACTGAATCTTTCCAGCCATCATAAGAAGAATTCTAACTTCTGATTAATATTTTTTTTAAATTACTATTTAGCAATTAATTGATACCAATAGAAAGTGGTACAAGGCCTGGATGAAGTGTCATTTAAAACCATTTATTTTTCTCAAGTTCATCAAGGAAAGGCTGCATTTCATCATGAAGTTGTCTCTGAAACAAAGCAGAGTTTCATGTGAGGTTCATTCCCTAAGAAAAGACAGTGAAGCAAATTGACTTCACTTGGAATGACTGTATAGAAAGTCATACAATGAATATCTATTTAGAATTACTTTCTCTGTAAACCAGAATATAAGTACTTCATTAAAAAGTAATCTGGCATTAAAACTAGTAAATTCCTTCACTGATTATTTGGAAACTCAATAACACCTGTAAGTTCTTTCACTGGCAGCTTGGGACTACAATAACAATAATTTAGAATAATGAATTCATTCTTATGTAGAAATACAGAATTTTGAAAATGTGATTTTTATAAGTAATAGGAAGTTATGCTATAATCACATCTGTACTTTTCAGGTCTGTATGTACTACGTTAAATACCAGTTCAACTAATTTGCAACCTTTTCTTGATACATTTATTATCTATTATGCCAACCACACATAAATCAATAATGCAGAAAGAGTTCCCAGTATGAACATGAATCAGCATATCAACATTCATTTAGTTAAAAATCAATTTCTCATTGAGATGGGCTCAAGAAATACTATGCACGTCTTTGTGAGATGCCCACTGGGACAGTAGTCATGCACTCCCACAACCTATTTTACAAGTTTAACACATGACATTCAGTCTAAAATGCCAGACAAGAATGAAGAATTAGTGTCTCAGCAAACTCTCCTAATATCACAAGTCTTGTCGTAAAGTTTTGTTTGTTTAATAAATAAACACCTCTCTCTGCCTACCCCAACACCAAATCTCTCCCTCCAACAATATACATTTTAACAGAGCAGAGGATGATCTCACAAGGACTGTAAACCCAGCAAACTGATTCTACTGATAGATCAAATTCAAACAGCTTACTGGCACCATAAACACAAATATTACTTGTCCATATGTGCATTATTCCTTCCAGATTAACTGTTCCTAACCCCATACACACAGAAACCAGGCCTCCAGTCCCCAAAATCATGGAAGTTGCTTAATAATTCTGTAATAAAGGAGAAGAACCCACATTAACAAAAAAACTCCAAACAACAACAACAACAACAAAAATCCAGCCATATTACCTGCTAATCATCAAAGCAATCTATTTTAGTGAACTCTTTGTCATCATCAAACTACTTGTGGTCCAATATAAGCCAACAGGAATCAAACCAACCCGGGGTGTGTATGTGTGGTGGGGGGGTATGGGAACAAAATACAACAACAACAACAACATTTAAATACACATCTACAGTTACTAAATTTATCCATTTAGAAATTGTAAATGCATTCTGTAACAGAAAATACAGGTGACAATTCATTAGCTAAATAATCATGTAGTGAAAAAGGTTTTGGGAAACAAAATGTAATTATTTATTGGCTGTTGAAGTATGTTCTGTTAGCCATCATCAATTTTCCTCTGAAAATAAAATAGGCATTAGGAACAAGAATTTAGAAAAGACTAGTTGAAAATATTCAACTTACATACAGTTCTATTAAAAATTGTAAAAAATTCATTATTAGTATGGTAATAAAATTAAAGTTGTGGTATAATTACTCAAATGTCAATGCAGAATGGGAACTTCACTAGTCCTCAGTATTCTACTTGTTCATTATTACCTTTGTACCATTAAGTTTACTTAAAATATGTTCTAACAACTAATGTACTGTGTTATTAACTGTTGCGATGTCAATGAGTATTTGTTATGAGATTTATCTTAATTAGTCTACAAACTATTATTTAACAGCAGAATGCACATGGAGGAGCCTGATAGTTTATAACAAGGAAACTAATCTTACAATGCCCTTTGGGAAATCCCAAAGAGAACTTTTCTGTAACAAGAGCAATGAGGCAGAAAATCAGACGAAAAGAGTCTTTTATCCAACCATTGTGGACGAGAGAGTGACAGTCTATCTCTCAGATATACATTGGCAGCATACATAAAATCAATATGATACATGTCTGCCCAGGAACAGAAGCTTATTTCACAAGATAGCAAATGTGAGTTGAAGGAACAGAATTTTATATCAAATACAAGTTGGTAATTTTCACAGTCCTTTTGCCCTAACATTTATTCTTTTCAATGAACTCAGATTTCTTTTCACTTCTTCATAGTCAAGGTAGAAGTCTAAACTGAACACAGAATTAAAGGAGAACCAGTTAAATGACTGTTTTAAAATAATACATGTCTCTGAAACATCAATTCCATAAACAATGAAAACACTTCCAGGTGGCTGTTATTTGCAGAATAAGATTTTTATCTGCTAAAAGAGAAGTGGCAAAGGGCATGATAAAAAAAGATAGGAAATGAGCTTGTAATTACACTTTTTAAAGTTTGTTCTAAGCACATATGAAACAGAAAAAGTGATACAATAGATTTTTCCTTCTTTCAAAAAACAGAATGTATATTAATTTTTATATGTTAAAACGTATGTTAAACAAATGCAAGAATTGTAAAAACCCTTCTGTATACCTAAAATAATTGACATCTGTCACACATGTATGAACAGTATTTGGCACTGGTTAATTTTCTCATTGTTTAGAAAGATCTGCAAGAGCAGGATAGTTATCCACGTTATAAATGGCCACAGAAGCATGTGCAGACAAAAGGATATGTTGAACATAGAATACAAAACTGAAAATGTTGAAGATGTCTTAGACATATGGACATTGTTTGAGAAGGAATAGCAATAAGAATTATAAATATACTAATGTGTGATTCGATCATTCTGGAAGAAGGAAGAGAGGGGCAGTTTGTCTTGTCTGGTTTTGATTTTGAAATTAAACCAATCTAATCAACTGAATGGCAGACAATTCAGCTTTTTTCATAGCTAGTACTCAGTGTACAATCTAAACACACCTGCAAGCAAATTAATGCCTGCACAGAAAATACCGGTTTATATATCATATTGCTGTAATTTAAGAAAGTGGCAATTCTTCCCAGATCTTTTCTTAGTACTAAATGGTTTTACTTATTTTAAAACAAGGACTCAGTGGCTGAAATAAGAGAGATACCAACAGCTACTTTTCTATACCTCTTAGATAATATGTCTAAGAATGAAGAAGATAAAAAAAAAATCTTTTTAAATGTAAAAATTAGAATAAATGTCGTTATTCAGATTACTAAAAATAGATATTATATATCTGGATAGATTCTAAATCACAATGAAAACCAGTATAGGACAAAATTAAAAACTATATTTTGCTTATAAAAAACCTCATGTATAATAAATATAAAAGCATGGAGCACGTGAAATAGAATAAACTTTAAAATCCGTACATCACATAGAGATATCCTTGTGGAATATCTATGCTCAGTCTAGGGGAAAAAAATTACCCTAATGATATACTGTGGCACACTGTAGTATAGCAGTGTTTTGTTGGGCATTTTGGCTGGTGTTTTGACAGTATGATGTATGTGGTTATGGAACATTTCATATGTGAAGATTCAATGTGAATCTTCTCAACAGGAGCCTGAAAACATTTGTGCATTTTTTTAATGTAGAAGTGAATGAAAGATCTGGACTGGGGAACATTCAGTCTGATAGACTGGACCAGAAAAATGAATCAAAAGTAAAATGAAATTCAGCTGAAGGACAACAAAAATTCAACTCTGCAATACTTAAATTTAATAACATGCTCAACCAAATGAAAATTTCCATTTCCTGCTAGATCAACACTGAATTGTTCTACCTCACTATTTGATCATAACAGTACATTCTATTAAAAGGCTTATTTATTATTGTTTTTCTGCAGCTACTTCTCAAAAACTCCAATGTAACACTCTCTGTCTGTATAAAGTTCAGGAGGTAGAGAATGTAATATTATTTAGTGGAAGTAAAGGTAATTTCCCTAAAAAAATACATCCTTGAACTGTAAAACTCCCTGAGAGCACCTCACTAAAAGAAATATTTCCAAATTACTTTAAAGAGATTGCTTACAGAAAAGTTTGCAGAACTGGACCCTGAGATAAAAAGAACAAGAAATTTACTATTTTCTATTCACATCCTGCTTTCTGCCTGATTACATTACTGCATTATCCATTAGCACAACCAAATATGCTACACCAGTTTAAGGCCACTTGCATGTTGAAATTAATAACCAGTTTACAATATTAGCAACACAGGAAATATATATTTTCCAAAGCAGTATTCTTCTTAAAGGTACTACTGAAAACACACTGAATTAGGTAAGTCATATTCATGATGGTACTGACTTACCCTGGTAGAAGAATTCACCAAGGAACCATTAAGATTGCCAGTGTTGCACTTGAAATTCAAATGTTGATCAGGATGGTGACTTGCTTCCCAGCTTCCCAAATCACGCACCACCGACTTGTCAGAATTTGCAGGTATTTTCTGGAAGGCAGTGCAAGTCATTCCTGTGAAACTAGATGGCTTGATCATAAAGGCCTCCAGAGCAATATTACGAGATCCCTGTAAAAAAATATTGAGAAACAGGTGTGTGTTTAACTCATTAAGTATAATTGCATTATTATATGTGCACTGTGTATTTACTGTATATGCTTTATAAAGGATTGTGCATGCACACACTTCCATACATATTTGCATGGTAAGAAAGAAAGTGGAACTTATTTAAAAAACTGATCTAGAATTCTACAGCAGCATAGTGGGTTTGC
The DNA here is from genome assembly GCF_000690775.1 of Eurypyga helias. NCBI lineage: Eukaryota > Metazoa > Chordata > Aves > Eurypygiformes > Eurypygidae > Eurypyga > Eurypyga helias. The sequence goes on along the minus strand of NW_010257008.1, from coordinate 145,858 downwards.
TTGAATCTTCTTTAGGAATATATCAGTTTATATCAGGTATATAAGTTATTATTATATAATTTTTGCAATTGTGTCATTATCAGCTTAAACAGGATCAATCCTGATTTAAAGTGATAGAGTTATAAAGTAAATTAGCAAAAGCAGTAGTAAGAATTATTTAAAAAATTAACAAAGATATATTTTGTACCCCAAAAATGAAACAGAAATATGTTTAGCTATTTGGTGGATGGATTGGTTTTTTACAGAACATAGAATACTGAATGTGAATATATGGTTCAATGCAACACCACGTTATAGGTCTTTGACCCACCCTTTAGTGAGGGGATGTGTCTAGGTGGAGATAGCAGCAAAGTGCAGAGATATGCATCTCTAGCCTTAAACTAGTACATTTATTTCAACACAGTTCTGTGCATGACAAACAGCTCATGCTATAATCAGGTTGACTAGCTTAGCACCACACAGGTTGGACTATATGGTTTCTGCTTCCAGGCACATATTTTTATGGATCTGTGAGCACGTGTATTTTGCACATTGACAGTAATGTAAAGATACTTTAGTTAAGCCACAAACTAGAAGGTTTATCGGAAGGATAAACATACAAACATGGCATTTTTTATATTACTGTACTTTGCTTCTGTTATGCAAGATAGCAAAACAGAAGTACATTAAATCCACCTAGTAACAATTGGTGTGAATCCTTCAGAATTTTGGGCATCATGTGAGTTGGGCATAACACTAGTTTCCTATTTCAAATTTGTGAAGTGATTGTTGTTTTCTCGACAATGTTGTAATTAGGATTCAAATGATTTCACAGAAGTGACCCCTATCTCTGTAATTTTGAACATTAAATTCTTCAAACACTTTGCTTTTTCCATTCCCAAAATACACCTGTAAAGGCCTGATGATGTTCAAATAGCATGAATACGCCATTCTCATCATATGGAAACAGATGGGTAAAATGTAAAGTAAAACAGTGTTTATTATGCAGGATTGTAAAATGAGCTACAAAATAGATACAGATGAACTCAGAGCAAAATTATCCATGGAAACAAGCCACAGTCAGGTATATGTCATGAAAAGTCACAAGCTAATCTTGTCTCTAAGCAGTACAGATACCAAAAATGATAATTTGGTGTCCATTTCCTAAGCCTCAGCTAAAGGCACCACTCAGCAGAAGGGCCAAAGGGGATTGTTACCTGGGTAGACTAAGAGCAGTGCCGAAGGCTGTAAAGACAGAGAGTACAAACAAAAAGCCACATTGCAATTAGCCTAAAATATTCTAACAGTCTCACCAGCTGGAAAATGAAATAAAAACTCTTTGGGGTGGGTTTGACAACTATTGCAGAACAATACTCAAGGGAAATTAATTTGGGGTTGCTGAGGGATACAAATCCACCAAGGCAGCTCTCCATTGCTGAGGGCAGCTCCCACCACTCTGGCTGTACCCAGGGCCTATGAGGGGCCTCCCGTCCCCTTTGCTCTCGCCCAGAGTCAGGCTGAGGCTCACCCAAGGCCTCACCTGAACTCCATAGTGGCAGCACCACAGCCCTGTTGCCCCAGGCTCATCACTGACCATCTTCACCCAGCCTGGCCTGGCCACCACGGAGTTGCACCTGAGCCCAGTTACCATCACTGGGTCTGGACCTTCTACAGCCTCACATTCCCCACCTTGGCCTCATCACCATCCTGAGAGCTGCTCACAGCTCTCCCACCTGTGGGACAGGCCCTGGCTGGGGAGGCCCCAGCCCTTGCCACATCCTGATAAGAAACTTTTGTCTGTATGACTTCTATATGACTACAAGATTTTAAATACCATACAGCAGATAACATCATCTTTGTTTTAGTATTTAGTATGACTATGACATGCAACACTAAATATATAATATTTTTATTTATATATACA
>NW_010257008.1:143283-143938 GCF_000690775.1 Eurypyga helias | reverse complement strand
GAAAGTTGCTACTGGCCATTCTTCCTGCAGTATGCTTTGCATGCCATTTGACAGCAAGGGAGACCTAAGGATATCTAAACAACTGTAATTACCTCAGCATTTTTCTGACCTTGAAATTACTCATTCCACAACCTCATGGAAGTGAAAAAAAACCCCCAAAATGTTTATTTTTGCCTTCCAAAAATTATGTAGAGTAATAGTCATGGCTCTCTAGTAGTTTTTCAGTGTACAGGGAACACAGTTGTGCATATGTTGTATGACTGACACAGTTTACAGAGTTTCCTTTTTTTCAGGAATTGTATTATAAGCTAACAGCTACCTAAGCTTCGGGCATTTTGTTTATTGTTGTTTAAAAGAAACAAAGCAGATGCAATTTCTGCAAGACAGTTTGCTGCCTGGCCTCCCAAGGAACAGAAGTGTTTGGTACTGCATGAGAGATGACACCAGAAAAACTCTACAGCTTTGTTTATTTACAAATTGCACTCCACAGTAAACTAATTCTCCTACAGAAAACTGTAAGAAACAAAAAGACAAAGCATGGCAAAGATAGACAGATCTACATCTGAGTATACAGAATTACTGTTTACAGTAATGTCAACAGTTTCCTGAAGCAGTGACAAGAAAATAAAATTACCTTTGACACTTGAAATTTAGA
>NW_010257008.1:128188-143245 GCF_000690775.1 Eurypyga helias | reverse complement strand
AGCTGTCACATTGCCAAATACTTCTAAAAGGCACATTATTGTCCCTATGTATTTAACATAAATAAATAAATATTTTAAACAAATTTAATTCTTTTATGTAAAAGGGAGTTAAATAAAAAAATCCTTTATAAAATAGTCTAGTATATTTTTTTATTTATTTGAAAGACTGCTTTTCTGAAAATATACAGTGAAGTAAGGTCATTAAGCTATTTGGCTCACACTGTAATTCAGCTCAGCCTATATAACTCCATTTTTTTTATTCTTATGGCTGTAATTGAAACTAACAATGACCTCACTTTTAAATAGTGTGTTCATGTAAATGCAGTGGAAAATTGAGGAAATAATAAAGGTTGTTTAAAATCAAGGAAGCAAGTAAACCAACCCAAGAAGCAATAAGGCTTTGAAATGTTTAACTGTAACTCTAAAAGGGTAAGTTTCAAACTTCTAATTTAGATGCATTTCTGCTATTTAGATGTTTAAACTGGCAAAAAGACAGTTTCTCAATCTCCAAATGACACTCCCTCAGAATAAAACTGACAAATTCATGTGGGTAGAGGCCAAAGAGTAAGAAAATTTATTTCATACTGCTACAGTTTGCTTCTAAAAATCAAAGCTGCACACAAATTAGTAATCTTTATAACAAAATATTCTTGTTTTTATTTTTTTCAAAATGCTTTAAGCAAGTATTGTCTTGAATCCTCTCAGAAAGGCATGTTAAAATCTTCAAGCAATGAGGGAGCATGTTATCTTCTCTTATTAAAAATTTCACTCACTTAACTTGGACCTTTCAAAATAAACCAATATATTATAATGTCAAGAAAATAGAAACTGTTTGAATAGTAAGGACATTAGAAATATAGTGTTGTGAATAGTGTATTGTAAAAATAGATACAATAAATCAAAGTCTGGGAAAACACTTTTTAATACCATCAGCAATACTCAAAAAATGAGTAAAAATTAGTAAAAAAAAAAAAGACATTTTATAATTAAATTCTGACAGAAACCTTTGTAATTTTATTAAATACCTTTGATATAACTTGAATATTGCTGGTGAGTATTTGACTTGCAATATGTTCCACACATCGTACAATCCTGGTGCAGGCTTTGTCTTCCTTTTGAGCCATCCACAATACATGGTCATCAACCAACATTATATTGCTGGCAATTTCAATAAGAGCATCCCCAATCTGGAAGAGAAAAAACCAAAACCCAAGAATGGTATTGTCTGTAAAACTCAGAAATATAAGAAAAGAGTACACAAGAGTACAACTGAAAGCAGGCACCTTATTTCTCTTGGTAACCATAATTCAATAACAGTTTTGCATCTATTAAGAAAATTAAATGGACTGAAAAATAAAGACCAAGAAAAGAAAAGTGCAACTGACTTCAAGAAAGGGCTTTTTTTATTCACAATTTTAAAGCTTATCTTCAAGATACAACACAAATTTTGAGTCTTTCATTGAGCAATAAATGGAATCCCCAAATTATCATTGTCTTTCTTAAACTAACTAAAATTGACCATGCTCGTCTAAAGAACTAGGTCATGTTTAATCATAGAACCTTTAGGAGGAAAAAAAAAAAAAGAGAAAATATATTTGAAAGATATTTTTGTTACAGAGATAGTGGGGTAAATTTAAGATATGTCTGGTGCTGCTATAAACCTATATCATCTCATTGGCTATACAGAATGTGTGGACTTATAGCTTTAGATGTTTCAATTCACTATTGTGTCTAACTCAAAGTGAGAAATCTTTGTTTTGCCAAATGACATTTTGCAGATTTTGCTAAGTATGCCTACGTCTTTCCAATTTTTATTAGTATATTACATTTAGAAAGAATATATATGCCTGTGGATATTTTTGTGATTATTTCAAATTGAAATGAAAATATTTTCTTTTTAAAATTCTAAAACTTAATTTGAGTGAGATTTCAAAATGAACATTGCCATTATTTTTGAAGGAAAAGATATGCCACAGATATACAAACTTATTACAAATAAACCTGAATTAAAAATTATGTAGAAGGGAAACAAATGACTGAGAGATGTATTGCTAAAGAAAAGTTCAAGAGGCTGAAGAGCCAAACTAATTGAAACAGAAAAATAATGCAAATACACAGTTAATTCAGTGGGAAGGAAACAAGAAATTCAGCAACGGTGAAAAAGGTTTAAGTAATGACTGAGGTTATGAAGTTAGTTCTGCATTTTCAATAAAAAAATACATAGATTTCACATGCATTGCAAGGGACACAGGAATAATAAGACTATATGTGAAATTTCATGTGACTGTTCCTGAAATATTTAATCTATTTCTGAGAACATAGTTACTAAATAATTCTAGATGGCTTTTGACAATGTGACAGAGTTATTGATACAATGAATAATAATAAAACACATTAAGAGGCTGGAGTGATTTATGAGAAACATCTAAAGCATACACCAATCAGCTAAGCAGTAACTTATTGAGGGCAGAACAACAGTCTATAAATATAGAAAATGAAAGAAATAAGAAGAGGAAGTAATTTATATTATAATTAAGTGCATTAATGAAGAGTAAAGTCATGGCATTAAGAAATATAAAAATTTGGGCTAATATGTGTATATCTTCCTGGCAAAAAAGTTGTAGTATATGGAAAATACGTTCCCAGTGCAGCTGTTGAAGCTCTCCAGTTTGAGAGGTGGACCACCAGATTGGACAACTTACCTCTAACTTGTATAAAAATGAATAACTCTGAGCTGACTGGGAGAGGACCTTCCAAGAGAAGATGTATAGAAACTGTAGTAGTTTAGCTAAAATTATTTTAAAATTATTTTAAAATTATTTTGATAAATCACAGAAAACCTCTGTGTATGCATTTTCATTTATTTCTAATGGTTTTATGTAACTGTAGTTTCAGCTGCTAGTCAATTCTAAACTAATGTACCTTTGTTCATTTGTTGCCTTGTATTAAATTAAGTTCAATCCTACTTATAATTACATGCATGCAGCCTCATGTCTGAAACTACTGACAAGAACTTCACATGTATTTTTGTACATTATGACTGAGAGATAAGAAATGGGTGTTGGTAAAGAGCTCAATGAAGGAGAAACCTACTTAGTGAACTTGACAGAGAGGAAACAGTGTAAAGTTCAAAACAGTAGAAGAAAGCAAAGACAAATTAGAAGAAATGTTCTAAATTATGAAAACAATAAGGGATTGTGAAGTAAAAGCCGTAGAGATCAGTGGTGGAGATGGAGATATTTTGATACCAGAAACCAGAAACTGAAATGTATTTGAAAGGTGGAAGAAATTGATTAAAAGATTAGTGATAGTGCTGAGTTTTATTAGATAACGCATCAACTCCTAGAAAAATAAAGAGGCTTTATGGTGAATCTAACTGTTTCTTTTAGATGGTAAATTTTTGTTTTGTCAGAAAGCAGTAAGATCTTATCAAGATTTTCAGCTCAAATACAGTTGTAGGTTTGAAACATGATTCTTGGAGAGCACTTAATAATACACTTTAGCTCTGGCTTATAATGATGAAATTGAAGTTGGAGGCTTTCGCAAATTGGCACTAAAATGTTAACTGTTACAATCCCCAGAGCCAGAATAGAATAAAAATTGCCAAACCAAAAGAAAACAAAATGTTTTAACTATAGCTATCATGTATAAAAATTACAGGTTATGAAATCTTTATGCAAGCAGTTACTCTGAACATTAACAGTAAAAACTATGATGAACATTGCTGTTCTCTGTAAAAACCTATTTTTCCCATAGGGTTTGCATAACTCTCTGATTAGATTTCCTTGTAAAAAGGCCATACATTATGCTAAAAGTTTCTGTAGGAAGTTGCCCTTAAAGACATATTTTCTCTCCCCATGAAGTGATACTTGCTTTCAAAACTCAGTGAAAACTTGCAGATGAAACAGAGAAGACAAAAGAAGCATATGTAACTCCAGTGGCCAGATGGAGAGGCACCTTGAGTTCATTCTGGTATGTTAGACATGGTAGAAATTAAAACAAAAAAGAAAATACCAGCAATCAGAATATCAGCAATCAATTTTAGAAGCTACTCTTCAGTGTGAGCCTACATACATTAAGAACAGGGCCATATGTGAAGACTTCACTTCTAAGTGATTTTTTTTTGAGCATAGAGAAGATATCTTACATCTTCAAATTCATCCACGAAGACAATTAACTTCTCCATTATATAAGCCAAATATATAACATCCATTTTATCTGCAAAGTGGGAAGCACCTCTTGTGTAGGCTGTCAGCTGGCGGGAAAATTCAAGCACGGTCGTCAAATTGATGTGCATCTGAAAATACATCACAATTGTTAGGTGTAATAAGCCAGTTAGCTTCATTCCTTTTTTAAAATTGGAGATTGCATCCATTTATATAATGCTTGCTATAATTTCAAAAAGTTATATGCATCAGTAGTACCACAGACATAAATTTCAGAGGCATATGAATGTATCTTCAGCATTAGGTCTTAGATTTCACTGTTGTTATCTGAAGACTCCACCACAACAGGCCAACAAATTTTGAACATATTTTTCTACTTTTTCTAGACTGTAACTAACCGGCCTCATAAAATATCATACCAAGCTACTAACCTTGCCTTGCCCCTATCTTTAGATCATCATGACAACAGTATCAATGGGCGTTCTTATATATAGTGGTGCGTGGTGGGAGAACAAGGGACCATGGTATTGACTTGAAAGAAGCTAAGACTGTTCATGAAGAAGACCTTTCCTGCCATGAGGATAGTCAGTCATTTGAATAGGTTACTCTCAGAGGTTATGCAGCCTCCATCCTCAGAGGTTTTAAAGACCTGAGTAGTTGAAGCCTTGAAAAACCTGGTCTAACCTCATTGCTTACAGGAGAATGAACTGGAATTTAAAGACCTTCCTAACTATTTTATTAACCTATAATTGCACTGGCTCTCTTAATATAGTAATTATTCCTATTTAAGTATGAACACATCTGAAGACAAAGTTATAGCGGTGTGAAAGAAATGAGCAAGGAAACTGAAAGTTGTAAAAGTTAATATGGCAGTAGCAGGTCTGTGCCATCCTCCTTGCTCTTCCCTGTTATGCTCTTTCTTTCTCATTGACTTCTACCCATTTACTTTTTTATCTCACTCTCTCTTTTCCTCACTCATAAGAAAACACTTAAGAACCGCTTTTTTTGGGAGACATCAAAAAGGAATTCTAAAGTAGGCCTAACTTCTGCAACTCTTTTACATACTTTATGGACAATGGCAATGAGGAAAGGCACTTAAACTGACAAAACTGGTACAGAGCTTTGAGAGAAATTAACATCTTTCTGGTAAAAATGCATGAGGAGAAGACAAAGAAAGACCTGAAGTGAAGTACTGATGACCCCACCAACATTACTTATGGTCATCTAGACTCCAGGAAACCAGAGAAAAAAATATTAAAATAAAGGCAGTATTGTTTTGTTCCTACTACTATTGTTTTGTTCCTTGTTCCTACTACAACTTCAATTACCAAACATATTGTGTTTCAAGTAAAACATTTTTTTAGAAATCCAGCTATCCCAAACTTGTGGCTGAACAGATATTTCTTGCAAGCTATTCAATAAAATCAGTACTAGAGAAGGGAAGACCTGGATTTTATAACATTACCTGACTAAAAGCATGAAGAACTTGAGTTACTTCTTGTGAATAAGGACATTCAGAATAGTTTTCTTCATCCCAACGTCCAGTTCGATTACATTTACGCCATGCCTTAGACTCTTCTGCACCATTGTGAAAGGCAATGGAGTTAAATGAATACTGGAGACAGGGATGGTAAGCAGTTATCCCAGCCAAAGTTTTGGGCCATCTGTGAACAACATGATAACAAAAAATTACAACTTGAAACTTCATATTTAAGGGCAATTTACAGTAAAGCAAAAATATCCAGAATATATGAGAAAAAAAAGGCTATTTAAAATTTTAACTTATTATGTTCTATTAATTAATTCCTTGGAAAAAGTCAAAATTATGCAGGTTTGAGTCTGGCTGGTCACACATTATTTCTGCATTAATTCCAGGAAGGTATTTGGTGTTAAGGAGAAACATTCCCTACATTCATCTTTGCAGATGGCACAAAGAAGAGCACTAAGTTGATAAACAAAAAAAACCAAAATTCTATTACTAGATGTTGTAAAAGGTAAATGCTCAAAATGCACCTCACAATCTTTTATTTGCATTTTGACCCCATGCTACAAAGCCCTCTCCACCACCAAGAAAAGCAAAATCTCTGAATGTATCAGAAACCAATAAACAAGATTTCAGCAGAGAGATGTCTGATGGGGGAGTAAGGAGATAGCCCTCAAAAATTACCTATTTAGGTATACATGATTTATATAGTGAAATTCCAAAACAGTCTTTGAATACAAACTATAAATCAAGAGCAGCCAGAATTCTTCTATTTAGCTCATGGGTCTATTATACAACACACTTTTTCTGTATATCTGCTGCATTCTCTAAAACAGCACAACTGGGATTTTTTTTTTTTTTAGTACCAAATCCATTGTCATTTCCAGGCTAGTGTGGACACAGCAGGATCAGATAACTGGGAGAAATCAAAGAAAACCAGACACGTATCATCAGCAAGTCAGCATGTCTGGAAAGGATATGGTTTTTTAATTGCACTGATGTAATGACTGAACTCAATCAATCATAAAAATATTCTGCCTGACAGTGAAGCCACACCTTGACAATCAACCTTTGCTCAAACGTACATATTAGCCCCTCTTAGTTACACATTACAGGTCCATTGGACAGTGTTACATAATATACTGACAAGTTTTGGGCTATTAAATTTTCCTTGTTTCAAACAATGATAATAAGAAAAATATTTTCATATGTCACAGCTAACTGTTAATGGAATAATTCATTTTGTGATGTAAAAACAGCTGATGTAAAATGAACCATGAAAGGAGCTTCACAAAACCAATCAAAATATGTGCAATACTATATTCTCCTTTTGCCTCTAGGCTGAAATATTATTTTTAGCAAAACATTTGCATTAATGCAATTGGGCCATACTGAGTAGCAACTTACATCAAAAGTAAAACTAAAGAGATAATCCTGAAACTAGTATTAGCATAGGTAGCAGAGTCTGGCTTTTATGAATAGGAATGATAGGACATAATAACATTACCATTTGCATTTCAGAATGGTCTTACAGAGAGCTAAGAAACAAAAAATGAGCAAAATATGGCCATCATAGAGAAAAACTCATAGTACATAAGGCCTAGTTCAATCTGACTAACAGTACCCTAATTCTTACTGCAGTTGTGCAATTATAAATACCACCAAGACTGGTCAACTGAAAGAACCATGCTTCACTAACAGTTGATGGTCTTTTTCCTTTTTTTTCCCCAATAAAATAACTGTTTTTTCTAGCTTTGTTTTAGAGGTTCAACTCTATCTACTTACATACTTGCTTACATACTTCAAAGACGTTTGTAAGGAAATGCCCATGGTGTTAGTTTGTGCAGTCTGTAGAATTTATATGTACTTATTTATGAAGTAAAGGATGTCATTTTATGGCAAGAATGTGAACTTCATAAGGTTGTCATCTAAAAGATTCAAGATGTGTTACTGACAGGAAGTATATATATTTTAAAAGATCTCATTAAAATACATTTAAGCATGTCCGCTAGGAGAAAATACAATGACAGTTTTCCTGATAAAAAAAAGCCTTTAGCTGAGATTATCAAAGACCTCTAATGGATTTTAATCCATATAAATTGATTAAATATGTATATAAATATATGTTCTGAAAATGTGACATTCTTACTGACACTGAGGTTAACATTTAATGAAATAGCCTCATAGTAAATAGAAAACAGAATATGTGAGTAGGTTTTTCCACTTCTTTCTACTTCATTCTTTTATTTGTATTCAAAAACAAGAAATAGTAGTAAAATGCCTTTGAAAAAGTTCTAAAAGTAACTTGAAAATGAAGACAGTCTTTCAGATCAGAAGTATTTGCAGAAAGTTCTGGCAGCTTCCTCTCTCATCTACTTTTCCTTTCATTAACTATTCAAGCTGAATTCTTATTATAATTCACTTGGTAACAAATTACCTTCTTGATTTCTCAATGGGAATGCCATCATACATCAGTGTTATTGTCAAGCAGGTAATTATATTTTGTTTAAGAGCTTTGTGCATATCATTGAAGTATTTTCAAGCTAACTAAAAAAAATACCAAATTCCACAAAATTCTTTACTTTTTCTTCAGTTTATGGGGATTGACCGGGGGGGGGGAACCAAAAAAACCCACACCCAAACACCAGCACGTGTAGATAAAAGTAAAGATGAAACAAAAATTACATTTAGTCAAAAAATTGTGCAGACTCTAAGATTCAGATAGCAGGACAGATTTTTTTCTAATCATGTGATATATTGATGGAACTGCGTGTGTCCTTAAGTTCACCTCAAACAATGTGTTTGTTTTACTAAGTAGGTTTACTTGCTATTTTGATTCTCTTCAGTGAAATGTTTTACAAACAGTTTTATGTTATTTGGTACCTCTAATCTCAGTTGAACAAAGCCAGCAGAACAGCAGCAGATCAGAAAACTACTGAAGATTTAATCTTTTAATGCTTCAATGCAGTGTTACCTTATTCTATAATTTAGAAAACACCAAGAATAATTGTGACCCCTCTCTCATTTAGCTGTAAAGAGCCTACTTCTTTTGAAATTTTCCATATCATATTGAGGAATTAGAACAAAGATCCTCTGACTTTCACAAACCACTGCTGCTCTTGAAGCACTAGCTGCTGTTTCCCATAAAAATCACACAGTGCTCCTCCTTCCTACTATATTACATAAAAAAGACAAGTAAAATAAGGGACATCTTCAAAACTGACACTGAAGTATCATGTAAGCATGAATATGGTCCATATCTATATTAATATATGAAACAGTAAAACCATAAAATCATACCTGAAATCTCCCTTATTGTTAATAATTCTTTCAGCAGGGCAGTAGGGTGCAGCCGTTTCAAGTACCACAATCTCTACCTGTTTAGTGCTATTTCCGTACGAGTTGTTGACTAGGCACTCCCATTCTCCAGTTGCATCAATGTCAATGCTGGATAGGATAAGTTCACTATAAAAATAAAAGACTGATTATTGTATATACTGAACTATATGGAGATTCAGTCACTGTTTTTTTGACATTAACTTATCTTCATAGATTTTCTAAGAAAGTATAAAAACACATTTTTCTCTATAGGGACAGACAATATGTGACTGGTATTAAGATTTTAGCAGCACCAATTTGGATTGGCCACTCAGATGATGTTCTTTCTTCAGATGGTGAACTAAAATAAGCCAGAATAGGTTTATGCAATATAGAAGAAGCTGTATAATGACTAGAACATGGAATCGTCTTCTGAATTGCCATCTGGCCACTGTAAAGGATGCATTCATTTATATTCCTCTAAGAATATTTTGGATAGTAAGCCCTGTGGTGAAACCGTTCATTTATTACCATCTGGATAAGACAAATGATAAATTGATCTTATACCCCTGGAGAATTTGGGGTACTGGATTAAAAAAAAAAAAACAAAACCACAAAACCAAACAACCTTTTAATTCTCAAAAAGAGCAGTCAAATTGATCCTTTAACATTTTCTCCTCTTACAATCCTTGGCAACTTCACAGTCCTGGCAGACCAAAAGGAAAGGGTGGGACTGTATAGAATTTAACCATCTTCAAAAATTTTTCTAGTAGGTCAGTTATGTATTTTATGTCTTGGCTCAGTTACATTATCATGCCCAAAAGTTCTATTGTTCTTACATTAGAATGCCTTAGAAAGGCATTCTTGATCTCTCTTGGCCACGGCAACAAGTCTTGATAAAAGGCCTGAGAACACAGCAGGACTCTGGTTTAGGAGCTTGAGAAGAGTACAAGAGAATTAAAAGAGGACAGCACCTTTGGCTCTATACTTTTCTTGATCTTCCTATCTTGCAGAAGCTAATAAATGTCAGGCCACAAATTAAACAATCTTGACTCTACTATGCAGCTTTCCTAAGGATGGAATATGAGTCAGAAAGAGTTCCTACTTCCTCTACATTAACAATTGTCTCACTCCTCTGAGGTGTGATAGTTGCTACTGTTGTGGAAATTTTTGACCTACCAAGACATAAAACAAAGTCAGACATTCATGAGATGGTGTCAAGGCAAATTGAATATGAAGACTGGTTCCTGATCGGAGTAAAAGGATGACTTGCAAGCTTATCTCATTTTATTTTGAAATTATACTGGCCTTCCTAGTAAAAATTTGAAAGGAAGAAAGAGAATACACGTTTCTTTTTTTTACTGGGGAATTTAATGCATGGTAGGATTACTTTTTCAAATGTGATGACTGACATATTGAAAAACTAATTAAAATATACAGCTGATGCAGTTGCATGAAAAAGTTGTTACAACGTTTTACAGACACCAGTGGCATTGGTCATTACAAAGAGAGGAATACAGGCAAAAGCCATTCTCATGCAATCAAGTAACCTATGACAATAGGTTTCTATTTGAGGCATAGCTTTGCATTGCTACAGCTATGCATAACTAATTAGACAATCAGAAGTAGGTCTCATTATGCAAAGTTACTCAACCATGTCCTGAAGTAATACCTTAGTGACATTTACTGTATGCCCTAGCAGTTATTTGAATGCCAGGAAAAAGTACAATGAATAAAGAAGAGACTTTAACACCGTATTTTGATTGGCTTTCCACAAGAAACATTTTAAAGTCTGACTTGATTTCCTGTAAGTCTTGGGAAGAACTGACTACTCTTCCTGGAGAAAAGTAAAAATTAATTACTCAAACACAGATAACATTTAGTTTTGCTAATATTCTTCTTAACGCAGATAAATAACGAATGCTTTTCTACATTTCAGACAGAAAGCCTGTATAACCTGCATCCAAACCCATACTACCTTAAATTATTAATACTAACACAGAATTTTAAAAATGAGTGTTGGTCTCCAGAGTGCACTGCTGCTTGGAATACAGCCTTTCACAGGGGATATAAGGTTAAAATATGGAAAATGAGGAGAGAATGTGTAAATCTAGGCACTTTATCTGAACTTCAATTGCTAGTCTGATCTCTCTGACAAAATTACTTGTTTACCCATGAAAGAAACAGACTCAGAAGGCTGATGGTCTTAAAGGAAAGCTTGTGTCCAGGCAACAGCAAAAGGAAGGTTAGAGATTTAAGTTTTACGCATTTTATGCTAGACGTCCAGCAAATATTTTCAGGTGTGATCAATTTGCCATACACATAGGAAATTCCACACACATGATTTTCTATTTCTTCTGACTGGATGTAAGAACAAAGCACAACTTACCATTTAATGCCATCTGTAGCTACCCAAGAAATGTAATGTGCTATAATGTACTTCTACTATAATTTACGTATCAGCTAATTTGTCCACATCAGTATGTAAGGACCATGACAAGAGTTGGATTTGACTTCAGAGATGCCAATGGAAAGGACCAAATTTTAATGGCAGTATATTGACAAAAAAAACCCCAAAATAACCACCACCAAACCAAAACCAAAATCCTACTTCTGTAATGGGAGAAAAGACCTAAATATAAATTAGTAAGCCATCTCACTTTATTTTCCTTCGTATTTGTCAAATTACGTTGACTGAAATTCAATTGTTCAAAATGTTGTCACAGGCTAATATTACCCATTTGTTATGTAAACATTTGCCCAATACTGGGACATGTTTTCTATAAGTAGAAGTCAAAGAACCTGTGACCTACATTTATATGTCACCAATTAGTTTCTTAAAATTGCGAAAACAAATACTACTAAGAGTCACTAAACCAAATCATGTTCAGAAACAGAGCCAAAAATCCAAATAGCTCGACAACATACCACAGCAGGTTTGGTTTCTCTCTTTCACTGAACAGCTACTGTGCTGCACCAAAAGGCGTGCATAAAGATGTTCGCATTCATCTTCATACTTTCACAGTCCTAGAGTTAATGCGTGCCAGTCTAGCTAGATGAGAATGTACACAGGGGTTTGAGGGGAAGAGGTATCAACATCTCTAGAGCACTCAAAGGTTTCTTTTGCTGGACAACCCTTCAGACATGTAGCAGGTCTGTGATGGCACAGTGCTATGAAGCTATCTGAAGAGAGTAAACCTGGGACAGATCCATTTAAAGCGCTTCATGAATCAGTTGTCCATCATCAAGCTGCTTTGTCAGTTGGTGAAAGGTTTGGGGATGCTCAAATGTGTTTGTTGTTATTAGTTTCATTCTACCAGCAAACTGCTTGACTGCAGGATGTATACAACTGCAGTCTTGTGGGGAAATGGTGCTACACCTGCTGTATGCCTTTCATCTGCCCTTAAGTAGTTTGCATTCTCCAATGTTATATCCATGGGAAGCTTTATTTCATTAGCATAACTCTTGTGATCTGTCACTATCAGAGGTTCTCAGACAAAAATAACACTATGACAATCAGTCCAATAGCCAAAATTGCATAAAAAGCTTTTAAAGTAAAATATTTCCCAAAGGATTCAGAAGTGTTAACGTACTTACAAAAAAACTTGATTGTTTGATTACATGTCAGTGGGACCAGGAAAAAAAAAAAAAAATCACAGCAAAACAAGCAAACAATAAATACCCCCAAAACCCAAACACACAAGAGAAAACAAAGTAAAAAAATCTACTACGTTAATTTTACTATTTCAAATTATTCGTCAAATGCACACTACTTTGACAGGATTTCCCACTCTCTCTATTTAGTGGTGATATTACAAATGCAGATATTTATTATTTAATGAATACTTTATGAGATAAAGTAATTTTATATTAAGGCTAGAATACTGACCTGTTTTATTTGCTGACCTGCAAGAAATCTGTGATGATCAAAAAAGGAGGTAAAACATAGCAAATTCCTACATAAGAACTTCAGGAACAATCTCTATTCTTTGTCCAATATACAGTATAATTGCAACTGTGTAATCTTTATTTCATGATGACCAGGAGTCATCCAATCAAAATACCATAAACAATTAAAAATAGGATTCTTTTATCCTGTAGGGAGAAAGAAAAGGAGGGGCTAGGACCTATTTTCATGGAATTCCAGTGTGATACTAGAGTAAAAAACCTTTCTAGAAGCCCATAAGGAGTATGTCCTAAAACACGTTCTCTACGTTGAGTAGACTAAAAGTGAAAAGTAATTCACTTATTTGTTTTAATATTTCTAACACATTTTCCTTTAAAGAAATGGTTTGTTTCACCAGTATCTAAGGTGATTGACTTGTTAGCAGGATTACACCAGAGTCTGGACATCATTCATAATTGCTCTGATAATCAGAGCTGATGCAAAGGGTTACAAACTACTGCCTGGACTGAGAGAATATGTATAATTATACCTTACATTGGTGTTGACAGGAAAAGTAATTTAAAAAAAGCCAGTCCTGGGATGTTCACTGCAAACTGCTGCTGCAATGCAGCATCTCCTCAGCTGTATAGCTGCAGCTGTTTGAAGGCCCAACTTGCAATCATTCTGGCCCTAAAAATTCAAAGCAAAACTCTCATCAATTCCCCCTTTTTGGGGGAAAATGCAAATTTTTGTTCGTAATACTGAACTTGACATTTCATTTCAGTGTTGTAGCTGGATGGACCCATACATAGCTGCAGGAAACATGCAGAGATGGAATTGAGAGGTCAAAATTTAGTGCAAGGCATCTTAATCTGCTTTCAACATCACAAAAAAGGTATTCGGTTAAAATTTCTTCTAGAAGGACTCCATCAAATTTTTTTACAGTTCTGACTTACAATTTTTCTGGGTTTTTTAAATTCTATCAGCCAAAAATACCTACATATATTTTCTGTGAAAATATCTATTTCTCAATCATGTTTCAATAAACATTTACCTAAATTAACCCTACAGTTTTTATGGCACAGCACAATTCTTACATAATTGTCTATTCCTTTAATGGCAGAGGGCATTGTGGTTGCTGCTTTTGCTTTTCATAGTATTGGTATACTTTTTCACAGGTTTTGTTTTAAATTATTCCCCAAACTGATTAGTAGTAAAACTCTCATTGTATTTTATTCAGATAATTGAAAGACTTTTAGAGAAAAGGCCTAAATTTAATCTTCCAAATTAATTCACATGAAGATTCTCTTACTCTCAGATAATAAAACCTTTAGCCTGTACATTTCATAATTTTCTGCAATAATTTTAAGTATTATCTTCTTGTCTGATATATGAGAACATTACTACTAAAGGTCCACCTATTACAGCACCTGAAGTAAGCTGTAGACCATTGACTACAGGGTTTAAAGTAGTCTCAAAACAATACAGAAACATTGATTTACAATTTAAATGGTTATTTTGCCTTGTTTCTTTCCTAACTGCTCAACAACTAAGGGTCAAGCAGAGTCAATCAGGTGAACCAACAAAATGTCAGTACTAAACAATTTCTGCTGATTTCCCTGGGCTTCTCAGTATGACCCTCAGCTGCTCATTGCCAAATGCTCATGAGAGCAGAACACAAAGTACTTGTGAAATACCTTCATTTCTGAATCAGATTCTTTGGGTTTTTTCTAATATTTTTTTTTAATCTTGTGCAGAGTAAATCCCCAATATTTTGTCATGATTTGACAGATATCTGAACTTACAATTGTGTACCCAACCTAGTAACATACTTATCAGTGATACACCATTTTCAGACTGTTCTTAACCTAATACTAGTCCAAACACTATCACTTGCTTCCTATCTTTTCCTGATGTATTCTTGCCACAAACTGTTAAGAGAGTTCAGGGGTCATTTGGATTCTTTCCAGAAAAAAAAGAGGCATAGAAATTCTTCTTTCTCCTAGAATTTCTGGAAGTTTTGTTTTTTATACAGCATGCTTGTCTGGATCTGCAATTTGCCATGATACCACCTGTCTACTCCTGGAATTGATTAATTTCTCTTTATAACCATATCTTAAACTATCCTTATTCTTTTAGTGAAAATGTCTCAACCAAACTCCAAACTCTTTACTAATAGGTGCACTGATAGGTTCAAACCCTTA
>NW_010257008.1:123091-128161 GCF_000690775.1 Eurypyga helias | reverse complement strand
CAAAAATTATGATTGCAATTTTTAATCCACAATTTGGCATTCCTTTTTATTTTTCTACCTGTTTCTTCACTATTACCATACAAGGGGATCATGATTTGAAACTCTTCACTAATATATTTCTTTTGCATGTTCAAGTTTTGATATCTTCACATAATCATATACCTCTAAAAGCAGCTTTCAGAAATTAGTATTAACATTTTATATATAAATTTAAAAATCAGTTTTCTTACTCTTGCCCCTATCCTTGTTACATGTAAAGGATCAGCTGTCATTCCATATTTGTCTTATCTCAAACATCACTATTTATTTCATTATTTACTTTTGTCCATCCCATATTGGCACTGATGGCTGTCAAAATGTAAGGAAGCACTAGATGCTTAATAAAACACCAGTTTCTTAACCTTGGTGGTTTTTTTCCTTTTCCTTTTATTTTTTTTTTAAGAACTTCATTTGGCAGCCATATGTAGAAGACTAAAATAGAATAGAATTTAAGAGAAAACCAATATTTGCAGGTGATCACACTTGAGACCTAATAGTCTGCATTTCCAGTAGCACATCTCTCTATGTAACATAACAAAAAGTACATCTGAAAAACACATCTGATACTAACAAACACCTGCATTCCTAGGTTGGTTAAGAGCATGTTAGTTTCTCCAGTTGTTACAGTCTTTTCCATGGGTTCTTAACTTTCTGCACAGTTTAGTGTTTTCAGAAAGAACACTTGTGAACTGTAATGGTCCCAGAGAAGCCACTACAGATGTCAGAGACATAAGCACTGTTAAAACACTCCACACAAGTCTTTGCAGAATAGAACTAATAAGACTTTAAAATTGTCATTATAGTCTACACGGTAAATAAGAAACTTCCTGAAAATTGTCTCTACTACTGCAGAGCTGCTTGGTTCATGAAACATTTTACTCTTTTAGTTTAATGTTCTAGTAACTGTCCTGTTAGGATCTCCAAACACTGAAAGAGAACAGCGGGGAAGCGGGGAAAGATGCTGTGCTGCAGAGAATCATACATAATCTTCCTTCTACGTGGCTTCAGGGATATGGATTTTTTCATTGCCGCTTATTGTGATGAAACTGATAATCTAATATTCTAGGCTTAAGAAATTAGGCTGTCTTCATGGAAACATAAGGCAGAATTTCAGCTAGATCCATTCACAGATGATAGGAAATTAGTTCCACATCACATTTACATTTTCACGTATGACTATGACATTTATACACAGGCATAATGACAGAAAAATCAACATAAGCAAAATCAATTATTATTATCATTGGCAAGAAATGGTAAATGTGAGCCAGCAGCAGAATTGAAAACACCTTCTCAAGATCTCCTATAAGGGAATACTCTTTGCCAAGAAAAATGTCACAGGCCGGAATACAGTTCAAAACTTTAGTTTAATTATTGTAACAAAAACATTTATTTTAGTTTATTCTGCTTTATCAAAGAAGACAAAAAATACACATTTAGATATTTTATACTTCTACTGTGGCAGTTAATAAAACAGAAGGGTTTAGTATGATATTTGTGTTGTAAATCCAAGTCCAGAAATATCTGGAACTACCCAATAAAATAACCATCTAAAAATGTTTGAATAAGCAGTTTGAACAGGACTTCACCTCTTTGTTCAAAACTAGCTTCAGAAATCTTTAAATTGCTAAGCAGCACAAGCCAAAACCTGTCCTTTAGTGCAATCACAGAAAGCCACAGAGAGTGGACATTTGCTGTAAAGAGTAGCTATAGGAAGGCAAAATATGACATTGTAAGCACTGATTTTAAATTACCATTATTTTTAGTCCCAGTCTTATACATAACATTGGATAACTTCAGGAAAGCATAGCCTTTCTGATGTTTCACAGTGCCTTGTACAACTGTGATTTAGCCTTAAGAACTCTCACAATTTAGTGTGTAATAGCATGTAACAATCATATTAATACATACTATTGTAACATGTATTAAGCATGCTATTACATATTATCTTAACATGTAATAGTAGTAGTTATATAAACGAAGTTACAGTATACATGGTCATGATGATGGGATTAAAATTAAGAAACTTTGAAGAGAGTTTTTACAATTGTAACAACCAATGTCTCATTTGCAATACAAGGAGAAAATACAACTCTAATTTATATATTAAAAAATCATTGAATTCAAAATAGGAATTGAATTCAAAATAGCATGATTTTTGAAGTTAGTTTCAAAAGCATAAACCTCTCATGCCTTTAGTAAGTTAATTTTGATCAGTCTCTTGATCAAGGCAGAGGTACAGTTGCTGGAGTATTAGCATTTTTGACAGGACAAGGGCCATGCTGTACAGTAAATGCAGTGTTGCTGCCCTACTATATTGTGAAGTGAAACATATAGCTCAAATAAATCAGTAATTAACATGTCTTCAGCTTTTACATTCCACTGTTTAAAAATGGTGAGTTTAATTAAAAAATATTTTGTCTCATTTTGACAGTCTCTATCACATAACTTGGACAAGTCAAACTATTCTTCGAGTCTATAACAGCAATTATGATGATGCATTTAGAGAATCTTCTTTCAGAATACCTGATCCCTGTGCATATTACAACATGAGCATCAAGGTCACCTATTTAATGGCACAGTAAACGAGGCAGGTGGCAGACCAACCATCCTTATTAAAATATTGCTATGGTAGACAATGATTTTTATTTTACAGTCTGTCAAAAATTAAGCAATATAAGGTAAAATTTAGTCAAGCTACTTCTAAACTAGTTTTTTAAAATTGATAGCTATTTTGAAAGTCCTAATATTTTTAGACAATCTATTTCAATTTATTACTATGTTCTACAAAGTGCTTATATAGTGCAAAATATAATTCAGGTGAAAAGTATAACGAGACTAACAGCATGTCTTTAATATTGATATCATGGAAATAAGAAGAACATGCTTTAATTAAAGTGACTCGGCAGTTATATAGTAGCTCATGCATTTGGCATTACCATATTAATTGGTCTAATAGTCTTTTTCATTTTCCGCTACAGCCACACACATTGATATTAGAAGAAAGCCAATAGCTGTGAGAATAGGTCAGATCTACACCTCAGATCTATAGGACTCCAAAAGGGTTCAAATAATCAGTCAGCAGATGAAATTAAAATCAATAAAGCTGACAGACCCCAGTGGAGAGGAATTAATTTGACTCCCTTCATAACTTTCATTTGATAGTTCAAGAAGCATTTCAGGTCAATTATATTCATAGAAACTGGTTGAGTGAAAAGATGTTAATGATGATCCAGAGCTAATTAGCATAGCTATTTTCATTCCATCTTCTACAAAGAGAAAGGCAGAACATAGACACAGAATCAGACTCTTTTTTTGATTGATGATGGAAATTGGCAGAGGACAAAAGGATGTGTGCAACAGCTTAGCAGCTTTTAGTGACAAGCCCACATTCTATGATGAAACCCAAAAATAAACACAGAGATTTATAAGAATTTGTTAAATAAGATTTAAAAGGGAAAACTGAAGCAAAACTGGAACGATATGGTCATTGCCAAATATTGGAAGCCATTTTACTTCATTGCCCTTGCATTTTTCACATCAGCAAATGTTTCTGTACATCTCCATCTCTCAAGCACACAGAAGCACACAGAAGGTAAAAGTCATAGAAAGTTGAAAAAAAATTTAATAAGAAACAAGTATGAGATTACTTAACTAAAGAATATAGAATCCAGTATATTGGAGCCTACAAAAATCAGAGCCTATTAAACCGATAGTTCTTCATATCTAGATCACTATGGTAGATCAATCTTCTAGAGGGTGTCAGGAAGAAGTAGTTTGGGTGTAAGTCACTCTCATATGGTACAAAAGCTATTCTAAGTTCAGTTTGTTTTCACAGTTTGCACAGTGAAAACTCTGGTTTTATCTGTCTTAAATACATAGTTGCTCAAATCTGGATATTTAGACATAAGAAATACGATTTGGAACCACAGCCAATCATAGCCACAAAAAGCCCATACCTGTGTGTGTTCTGATTCAAACACACAATTGAATTGCTTCAAATAAAACAGCTCCTGATACATGCTTTAATGAAGCCTATTGCAAGTGCTGCGTCTGTTCACCTTGTCTACAAGCCTGGCTATTACAAAGAGTATACATTACCGTGTAATTAAGCAGCAGTCATGAATGATGCTGTCCTCCACAAATATGCCACTCTCTTCATCTGTTTCAACCAGATGCCCAGCATGGTACCAATGTACCTGGGTGGTATTGTCTACGTATGTTGCAGTACACTGAAATGGCAAGCGGTCTCCATGAAAAACCACTTGTCTTTGTGATGGGATCAGCTCAAAAAGAGGAAGTTCCAGAGGCCCAGCTGTGGAGAAAACAAAACAAAAAATAGGGGGAAAAAACTCACAATTAATTCCTCTCATGCATATTGTGAACTAATTTTATACAATTCTTGCTTCCTAGATCTTAACATTATAGCGCTAATATAAAAGATATGCCCTCAAACTACCCAGTTGAGTCTGATCATGTTGTGAATTCTGGAGATCAAAATTCTTTCATTGGTGGTAGCCCAAGCAATTACAGGATTACTAGAATATATACAGAAAATGGGTTTCACAGAATAGTTCACAGTAGGAGTGAGGTTGGAAGGGATCTCCTGATACGTTTCAGCCCAGCCTCCTACTCAAAGCAGGATGCTTTACTACAGGAAAAAAATTAGCCTTCCAATTAAATTTAAAAATACAGCTATTAATATAGGTACAGTTAACATCCATAAGACTGTCAGTGGATGAAATTTCCACTGTGCTCGAGAACAAAATTTGCTTACTCTACAGAGCCTAAATTAAATCATATGCTTGGGATTTGGATAATAATAATGTTAATAACAAAAGTTAAACTTTCCCACGAAGTTCAGCTGTACCTATGGATTCTCATTTCTTTGTCCTCACTTCCTTCTCCATCTTCCACAAGTCATCTTTGCTCTCTAGATGTTTACTCAACATTAAATATTTACCTAAATAGCTCTTTCTTCTTTTTAATAGTGGAGTACATTTCACCATTTTATTTTATTAATTTTCTCTC
>NW_010257008.1:122669-123060 GCF_000690775.1 Eurypyga helias | reverse complement strand
CCCTAAGAAATACCCTACTAAAAGGAACATGGAATATTCTTGTTCTAACAGAATCTTACAAAAAACAGCTGCCATCATCACATATCCAAATGCCTAAAAGCAATTAAAAACTGCATAGTGTTGAAAATTTGGGACATGCATTTTTGCTAATTTCATAGATTTGATAGTGATTTCTGCTATAGCCTTCAATCCTATTTATTTCTGCTATAGCCTTTAATCCTATAGTCTCTAGAGACTGAATCTCTAGAGAGCATTTTTTTTCTTCCATTTTTATTTCTAGATCCTGAAACTACCTTAACATAATTTCTGTAAAATATTTTCTATACATTGTGAGATAAAAGCTCTTTCTTTAAATTGGTAGCAGAACATTGAAAAGGAGAATTTTAGGAAA
>NW_010257008.1:115234-122645 GCF_000690775.1 Eurypyga helias | reverse complement strand
AGGGAAAGAAGATCATCTTTTATAGGATAATAGGGAATAAAGGATTTTTTTTTTTCTTTCCCTGATATAATCTTCTTAGGCAAGAGAAGAAAATACTTTGATACTTTGATACTTTGCTATCATGACACAAATTTCTAATGGGAATAAAAATACTAAGGACTCATATATGTGATTGATGAACACATTACCATGCATAATAATTCCTAAAATACAAACTTTTCACCTCAGCTTACAATGCCAAAACAATTGACTGAGCTTGGGTTGCTTTATAACTTCACTATTGCAATCTCATCTTAGACAAAATGCCTAGAGTCTTGCACCTTGGAAATCTTTCTACCTTGATGAGGAAAGAGAATTTTTAAGCTTCTTCTCACTTACTTTAGTTGTGTTTTCATTTAAAGTCCTCTCATCATTAATATATATCCAGTCTACATGGCTGTCAGTTGAAAGGTCACCCTTCCACATTTGCACCACCAGTAACTATCCCAAAAATCTATTTTTCTGACAAGTACTTCAACATTTTTTTCCTATTTCACTGCTCATCATTTTATCTTCTTTAAACTTTCTCCTCAGAATCCTCCAGTGTCCACCATAAATATAGATGGATTTAACCATGTCTAACCAGACTGCAAGCCACAATTACTGTCATGATGGCTAAAATTTGTGGACAACCAGTTTGTTCCTCTCCTCACTCAGTATCCCACCCTAACACACTTCTTTATGTCTTTCAGAAGTGACCTTTGAACACTTAAATTGTGAGAAGCTGCCTTTGTAAACCTAGCTTTGTGCCCTCAATGCTATTGAGGAATTTAAATGATAAATAGCATATTCATCACCTGCTTTGAATAAACAGTGAGGGGGATCACATGCTTTTTTATAGAGTAAAAATGCTGGCCAGCATCAATGAAGTGTTTATACGAGTGACTTTGTGATAATGCTGTATGGGAGAAGCGCACAGGGATTAAGGGGCTAGCTACTATCTACCGAAATGTTGCAAGTCCGCTGTGACTACAAAGGGCAGGTTTCAGAAATCCCTCCTTACTTGTGTATACATCCAGTAGCTGATCATCTGACTGCACCTATTATTTGTGGACATGAATGCATGATGTAGAATTTAGCCATAAATTAACTGAATGATTATGAAAATGAAGTCCAGAAAAATTGAACATACTGTCACAAGTACAACAGAAATATATACTACTCACAGAAATAAAATATTTCTCATGAATGCAGTATATTTTAACTGAGGGTATTGTATCTTGTCAAATGGTTTTGGTCATGCAGTGAGTGACACATTGTGTCATGAGGCTATGAAGTGGTAAGAGTGCAAAAGATAGCATCAATATTTCTCTAAGTCAAGCTAAATAACTTGTCTAGCATATGGATGTAGTGTAACACTATCACTTTGAATTTATCTTTGCTTTTATAGTCAGTCTTTAAGGCTCTCCCGATACCACTTTTGTTGCCCAGATTGGAAATGTCCAAACCCAGAAATGTAGTAGGAATGTGTTCTTTGCAGATTTTCTCAATTAATGATTAGAAAAGAGATAACTTTTTTTTTACTGCAGCATATTAAAAAAAAAAAAAAATAGAAAATTATCCTTTGATTGACATCAATCATATCAACAATCTACTTGTTCTCTTTTTCCTTGTAAATCCATCTAAGCGCCAGCCCAGATGCAAAGTGAGTAAAATATACCTTTACTTTACAATTAGGCTAGGACATCCTTTTGACCAGCTGAACTCTTTCACAACATATTTGGGTTGGCCAAATAGACAAATAATGCTGCAAACTCATTTTCAAAGTGAAACTAGTAACATTTTGTGGATTATGACATGCGGAGCATGGAAGACACACAAATTCTTCTACAAAACATCTGCTTTTAATCTGTGTGATGTCTACAAAAAATTATTACCAGAGCTAATCTTCAGATGTTTTTGAGAGATAATCATGGTTTAGATGACTGAGGCTAGTTCTGCAAATATTACTCATGCAAAAGTTCCAGTTGACTTCAGGGACACAGCTCACAGATATAAGGATTAATTGCATCAATAACAGTTTCAGGATTAGGGCCAATACCCTTTTTCCTGAATGGCTATAAAATGATTGTATAGTTCCATCAGTATCAGCTGGAAATATTTCTTTTAATTCCATAATCCAACAATCCTTCAAATTCAGAATAAAAATAAAAGCATCGACTAATGCTGTACATACGTTTTTAAGCTTGACTTTGAGAATAAAGTAAGAAGTAAGAAATTCTGAAAGTATCTGGAATAATTTTGACATTGATTTGACAGCACTTGAAATATAACAGCTCTGGCAAGCATATCCCTACACAAGAGAAATTTTCTCTTTGATTATGTGATCACTGAAGATCAAATAAATATGCATAATCTCTGATGCTAATATATATATATATGTGTGTGCTTATGTGGTTTTACATATGGCCGATGCAACAGCCTCATAAGACTAAAAGTAATTTAACCATTGTATCCTGGAAGTGGAGGGACTAATTTAGGGGGATTTTATTTCTTTGTTTTTTACACACATGAAAAATATTCCAAGATTCTCCTTCCAAGACAATCCACTCTGCTGCCCTCAAGTTTGGAATTATCACCACCATCCGCAAATAAGAGGTGTGAAACTCCTACAGGCATTTAGATCAAGGACTGCTGGAGTGTTTTACGGTCTTTACCTGTCTTGTCTCTCTAGTCAGCACTAAACCATGATTGCAGCAGAGCACCACAGGAATCACTGATTGCAGCATGAATCTAAAGGTCTAACCCATCATTACAGTAATTACATCTTTTTCTTTATCCTTCACTTTTCAGCAGAAAAGGGTTTTGTTGACTGAAGGCCAGATTCTTTATGCTATCCCATCCTGTATTTCAGATTAGCTCTAGGCTAGAATACTAAGGACATATGGAGGAGGAATCATGTTACACAAATACCACTGAATTAGAATATCACTTAAGAGTCCTTCTCACAGAAGGTATATCCCTGCACATTTTAAGGCATGCAGTTCCCCCCAAAAGAAAATAGAAATAATTACAATAACCATTAGCTAAAATAGAAAAACAGCATGGTGGACTGAAACTCTAAGGAAACATTCCAACGAGTATTCCATTAATATCTTAATAAAACATTATATCTCACACATACATATTAAATACTTTCTTTTTCTTACAATTCAGTTCTTGAGATTTTAAAAATAGTTCAATTTTCTATCTAATTTTGACTTTTTATTTTGTTTTCTGTTTTAAAAGATGGAAAGGAGAAGATTGTGAAGGAAATACTGCTGTCACTGGACATATATGGAGTAAAAACGCTTGCAAAAGACATAAAATGCAGGTCTAACCCATATTTTAGTTACGTTTTAAATACAATATAATCACATTTAGAATGTATGCGCTTCTCATGAATGGACACATCTATTTTCTAGGTGAATGATCAAAAGCAAATCTGTGAGGACAAAAGCTGGCCCATGCAATAGATCTGTCTAAACACCACAGAAAATTGGCTAGTCATTGGCCAACATGATCAGCACAACGTATTGGAGACACGATTGGAGAAAAAAGAAACTACGTCCTAACTCCAGCCACGTATTTTGCATTTTCTGCTGCACAAACTATAACCTGGGCAGCACAGGTAAATAAATACCAAGTGCATAATCTTGGTTATTATTCTAGAGCACTCTGCTGTTCAGTTTACTGTAAGCACAGTTTTCTGCTATGTATTTCCTGGCCTACATTAACTGGCTTTGTCTGATATTGGCAGCATTTACACAGTCAGAAATAGGAAAATCCACTGGTTTCTCCAGGTTGCCCACACGTCAGTGCAGTAACAATGCTCATGTCTCAGGATACACCATTGACTTCTGCTTCTTAGTAGAAAATTCAGTTTGCTCCAGTGCACCACAAGCTTTTGGGACAGAAAAAAACCCAGAAGTTGGCATTTTGCTTCTTGGTAATCACTTGATTTATTGTATTGCCAATGGGCTTTTTATTTGAACTCAGTGTGCCTACAGAGTACGGCACATCCTGCTGATGAAAGTGTGAGTTAAGGCTCTAATATTTGTATACAATCTCAGTGGGAAAGAAATGTGCATGGAAAGCACAGTGGAGGGAAACTGGAAGTGAGGAAAAAGTAAAGGAACTGGTCCAAAAAAAAAAAAAGGATACATGAAAATTAGGAAAAACAAATTGAAAACCATTCATTAAAAATTCATATTGCTGACACAGCAAATTCTATCTGTTGATATTTACTGAATGGAACTGAAGAAAAGAGAATGATTTGGATTATTCTGAAAGCCAGTACTACCAAGAAGAGGAGGTACCAGTATATGAATGCCAATTTTGTATTGCAAAATTTGCTGACAATAACAACACGTTTGGTGTAGAAGGTCACCAACAGTGCCATATACCAAGGAAGTCAAGAATGAATACAGAACTGGAGCCAAGCTCCCATTTTAATAAAAACTTTTCCTGGCTCAAATTTTAATATATTGTCAAGAAAATACAGATGCCAACATGAATTAAACACATCAAAATAAGGTAAGTATTCTGGGCCTGGGACAAGAAGGCTTGGTACCATATTCACTTACCACTCACTGCAGGAAAAAAGTAGACCTTCTCTTCATGTAGAGCTTCTTATTTCCATCAAATTCATAATGCTAGCAGAGCAAGGCATATTCCACAGCATTTTATCAGTCCCTTTCACCCTCATACACGCTTTTCAGACAGGAATATAAAGTAGATATATTTTTTTTGCAGCATCTCATGATTAAATCACAAGTTTGTGTTTATTTTGCAATGCTAAGTGCTACATTAAAATGGTAGTTACTAATGAAAGAGCAAGACTTCAGACATGTATACTGTTTTACTTTAAGTTACAAATTTTGTACTACGTTTTGCTCCTGCACATTTTTGTAAGCCACCAAAGCTGGGGAAAAAAGACAGAAAGGGTGCATGTCTCATGAGCAGACAGAGAGTCAGTGGACTGAGACACTGATAAGAATGTAGATGCTGCTGCAGGGAGCTGAACAGAAGGAGCAATCCCAGGATTTATCCTGATTTAGTTCGAAGTATGGTGAGCCCAGTCTGTCACAGTCCAACTACCACTGATGCTTCAGTTATCTGGGTTAGCTAACCTCATAAATACACTCCATATCTACAAAACAGAAGATTGAAGTCAGTGCGGTTATGCCAAGAAGAGCTACAATCACAGCTTTGGATGATAGCCTCACTGTTAAGCCCTTTGCTTCCCTAACTTCTCAGACTTATTTAATTAAAATAAGTTACACCTGTGTAGAAACTTAGGAAGACCGAGCTGGAAAACGTATGATTCAAATCCAGCCACTTTTAGCAAATCCAAGTCATACAGGTTTCAGCCAGCACTCAGCAGGTGGATGACAAGTCCCGCCATGACAAAGGTATTTAACCTGTCTTTCTATCCAGGCGTTGCCCACAGATTCATAAGCCCCTATGAAAATAATTATTTTTGTACTGGGTATAGGGACTGATGCATGTTGTGTCCTTTACAACATTTTTAAGTAAGGAAGCAGTGGAAAAACACTTTCTTATTTACTGACGATAGCAGTGATACTTCTTACTTGGTAGGAAAGTAGAGATAGAGAAGTACAGAGGTAGCAGTTTTCACTTAATAGCATTTCATATAAATGCCAAATATCATAACATTAATTTGTAAAATGGCAACAGCTACTTGAAAAATTTACACAATAGGAAATTCAAGGTTGCAGTCCAATTAGTTAATTAATAAAAAATATTATCTGCATTCATGCAAAATAAAGCCCACATCTTGCATTAGCATACCTAGCAGAAATTTAAAAGAATGAGCAAAGAGGTTTTTTCAGTGCTGATTACTTCCTTATCAAATAAAACTGCTGCCATTTTCCAATTTCTTATTTTGAAATTATCTCAGAAAGCCTGCTTTGGAAGCTCAGCTTGATTTTTTGCCACATCCCAAAAATTGGAGACTGACACATTGACAGCTATGGTATTGGAAGATTTATCAACACAAATTTCTTCACTGGCAAGAATCAGAAGCCATTGCTAGAAAGCTAATTTTGATTACTCAAATTATCCTTATGGCAAGCAAGCTGGCAGGCTTATGACTACACACACTCCTTACAGCTTGCTGTTACTAAAAATGACTGAGCAGTGGCAAGAAAAAAGCACCTATCTCTACAAAATACATTGATTATCTTTGTGTAATTGGGAAGTGCAGTGCTAGCACTCATCTTTCCAAACTTTAAGCCATGTGTTTTTTAGTGTTGTATCATTACTACACATTTAAGACCATGGACACATGGCAGCAGGAAGGTCCCCAGTGATTGCCTCCAATTGCCCAGAGTCCAGCAGACTGCAGGAGTTTCCATCTATGCTGCAAGAATGCCAAACAGAAAAGAAATGCAAACGTCATAAAAGATGCTGAACAAGTGACAGTTCTGATGAAATAAGACCTCGTCCTAGCCGCTGTATGAAATATTTCCATACCAAACTCCTCTCAGCCCAGCTGACAGTGTCAGAAACTGCAGCTCCCTACAACCATTTTTTATACATATATTAAAGAAAGTGCTGTATGATGAAATGTGCTATAAAAATGTGAAATATCACTGTGGTATACTCCACTTAATTAGAACAGAGGATTTTAGGATGGAGGCTTTACAGGGAACTTTCCCATGAGAACTATTAACATTAATTACAGCAAACTGCAGTAAGTGCTGTTAAGTGGACAATATTAATAAAGGTTTGGCAAAGAAGCTTATATAATTTTATCTAGAAATTACCAGTATAAAATGTAACCCAAGTCTTGTAATGTACATGTTAACATCTTAAAACTAAAGAATATATCTTCTAGCATAGTCCATGGGCTTTAGTCAAGGCTAGCTGTCTTACCATTGCTTTGCTCATGAGCAACTAGCTTTTGGAGATGGCCAGTCAAGTCTCCAAGCATAGAAGTTTTGAATATTAAAGAAGCTTTGTTTCACTGATATTCTCCTCAATACATCTTAGCTAAATTTTCCTTTAGTTATTTTCTGTGCTTTTTGGAACACGCAGGTAAAGACAATGTAGAAAATCAGACAAAATACACATTAAAAACCACTGAAGTAGTTTAAGAGTAAACTATGGGAAGAAAAGCAAATTTGGTACATTTCCAGCATCTTAGTCAGCGAGATTTTAGGGGTGAAAAGTTCTGCTGAATTATATTTTCATGTTTGAGCACAGATGCAAGAAAAGTAGTAATAGTAAAACCTCATCCTTTAAATTTCTCAAATGATCATTTTAATACTTCTGTTATTTCACATTTATAAGTTTTATATGTTATTTATTTTGTGCCCCAAACATTGCAGCAGTGTTCTAAATTACCACTAAAGTAATTAGATAATGT